>NW_019416361.1:182430-223662 GCF_000390285.2 Anoplophora glabripennis
TTCCTGATTTAAACCATCTGCAGGCTCGACTTATAGACAAGATTCGTGAAATTAACAATACCCCGAGCATCTTAGAAAATGTCTTTAATTCTTTGAGGAACAGGTGTGAAAAGTGCTTGGAACAAGGAGGGGGACACTTTCAGCAGCTGCTTTAATTTATTGTTATAACAAGGAGGGGGACACTTTCCGCAGCTCCTTAATTGTTTGTTATTGTTATCACGATTATTCTTTAAAATAAAGTTATATAGTCATTAAACGTTATTGAAACTCACAGCTGCTATACAGCTCGTTGAGAAATGAGGTTAAGTTGGTCGCTATAAGCTACTCCCTACGTCCAATGTGTCAGAGCCAACTTCGACCACGTTTTTATTTGAACGCTCGTTACAATGCAGTGACATTTTAAAAACACCAGTATTTTTGTTCTGGCACCACTCTTTGAAATTTCTATATGCTCGTCCGTAGCGCACTTTCGACTTCTCGGGCAATAAAAATTCGCAGGCAGCATTTGCTGCACTTTCATTTGAAAATCACTCATTTAGAAATAATAATTCAAAATCAACCAAATTCCCCAGCAAAGGTGATTTGCCTCGTAATGGTGATTTGTTATTGTATTGTGCTGGTTTTCCTCAAATAAAATTTCATTGTTATAAAAAGGCAGGCTAAATCGTAAAAATACTTAAATGCGAAAAAATCTGACTTTGAGATAACTTTCGAGAAACAGTAAAAAATACCCATGTCAAAACGTCTACGTCTACGTCTTGGAATAATTATAATAATTTCAGAACGCATCACTATGTTCCAAAACATCTTGAAAATATGTTAAATCGGATAAAAACACTTCAAGTTGGTTGAAACAGTCCGATATATTCTTAAAATATTTCTAAAACTACATAATACGTCAAAACAGTGTTATAAATGCACTAGAAACATTTCAAACTTGAAAAATGTTTGAAATATTTAGATACTCGTTTCCTTTTCAATCAATAAATATTTTTATGAATTGTGCCAGCAGGAATAATTGTATTAATTTAACTTTTAGCCCTTTGATGCACTCTGTTTGCATGTGACGTACATTAATTATTTCGTATTAATTAAAATGTATGGTTTTGAAAGTTATGTTGCAAAATTAATTGATATTAGCATTTACAATTTTAATTAATTTTATGACAACGTAGAGATAAAATATAAATTTTGTTCGCGACATTGGTTCCATTAAAATTAATACAATTTCAATAATGCTGCCACAAAATAAACCCACCACGTCATTACGCCAAAGCTTGTTTTCGAACAGTTTCTTGAAAACAGTCCAACATAAGATAAAGATATACATTTCAGGTATTTCGGGTTGATCTTATAAAGCAAACTCTCATATTAGTTAGATGGAACAACGGAGGCAATACAATGGCAGCCGCAAAGTCTTAACCTTGTTAAAGGCTGCTTGTTGTTCGCATCTCGCTACTAATTACATGACATAAGTGAAATAGATTAGTTTATAATTAACGAAATTTGCTGGTTATATCATAACTTATACAGTGAGTGGGAATTATTAACACGACGTTAATGGGAAACAAATTAGAGCGATGTATAAAATTAGCTTAACTTTGCTGGGGGGGCACGCAGCTTGAATATGTAATTGCATGTGTTTTGTTTAATATTACCTCCATTAAGATGTAAGACAACCGAAACCGAGGTGGGGCAACTTTTCGCGATATATCTTGAAGCGCTCCAATTAGAAAATTTGGAATGAACTGGGGTAATATGGCAATTTGAAGTAACTGCGGTAATTTCCTCTTCTACAATGACATCCTAAAGTGAGCAATATAGCAGGCTTGTATTTAGAAAACATTGATTCAATTAGAATGATACAGCAATTTGTTTTTAAACAGGCTATAGTTTTATGACTGTAGGAATATGACATATTTTTACTGAACTTTGACATATGTTCAGATTAATATATTGTATACCATATCTTAAAGATGACGTAGACTGGGGTTGTATAAAAACACTGGTTGTTGGTTGTTGGGGTTCTTTAAAAGTAGATTGAGGCTGTAATTTTTATGAATTATAGCTATTACATTTACAATTTTACCAAAATGAATATGTAGTAAACTGGAGTAATATGGCAACTTGTTTCTAGAGCAAGAAAAGGTGGTAATATGACATATTCTCACAATTTTATGATTGGAGACTATTAAAAGGTGTAAGTTCAAGTTAATATATTGTACGTCATATCTTAAAGTCAATGCAAATGTAGAAGACTGAGGTAATATGACAACTTGGCAGTTTGTTTTTCATTGATACTATAATTTTATGGACTGTAAATATAGATGGCATTTACAATGATTAATCAAAGTAAATATGTAGTAATATGGGTAATATGACAACAAGTAGTATGACAAGCTTACACCGAAGTGCGTGTGACTTGAGATTTGTGACTAGCTAATAAGACTATAATTCTATGACCTGCATTTGCACTGTCATTGATATGGTTTAAAGTACAGCATGTATATTGGGGTAATATGACAAGCGTATTATTTTTAGAATATGTGGAGTATCATGGCAACTTGTTTTTTAACGAAGTTATAACGTCATGAGCTATGACTAGCATATATTGCTGATCATATCTTAAGTTGACTGGGGTAATATGACCTCATTTTTAGAAAATGTGTAGTAAATTGCAGAGACTTGTTTTTTAACGATAGTGTAATTTTATGACTCAAATATAGATTATCAATGACATTTTTGGAAATGGTAGTAGACTGAAGTAATATAACCTGGTTTTACAAAAAATGAGGTGAAGTAATGTGACATATTTTACTAATACTATAATTTTATGAATTATGACTACAGACTATAGATCGTCATTGATATATGCTGAGGCTAATATATTGCAAATGGAGTAACATGCCATTTTAGCAAATGTAGAATGAAATAAAGTAATATGGCAACTCTTTCGGAATAAGGCTACAATTTTATTATTTATGGCTCTAGATGATTTCTTCAACGTTACTACTGGGGGTAATATGACAACTACTTCTTAGGAGAGTGGAGCGAACTGAAGTGACAGTCGTTTGTTTTTTACTGGGGTTATTTTATAACCTATAACTACGGATGACTTGCGTACCTAATATACTGGGGTAATATGACAACTGAATGAAAGTATGGAGCGAAATATGATAATACGACACCTGTTTGTGGCGAAGATATAATTTTATAATTTCTGACCATGCAGACTGAGAATATCATTAACATTGACCTTTATGTCGATCCATGTATAGCATCTACATGGGGGCCCTAACATATTGTTTTTATAATATGTAGTGCCACATTTTTTGACGAGGATAAAATTGCATGACCTGTGACTAGTCTATAGATTCACATTTTTAAGTAGATCAGGGTAATATGACAATATTTTACTATGGCATATGACCACATTTTAGTAAAACTAAAACTTGTATTTTAACGAAACAATGATTGTATGGCTCGTGACTGTAAATAAAGACTATTATTACCATAACGAAAGTATAATAGAGAGGGAGGGGGGTTAAGGGAAAGAGAATCCATTTGCTTTATGATTTATACAGGGTGTCCCGGAAATGGTGGCAATCTCTCGGATATGGATAGATAATGAGAAAATAATGTCACAAGTTCATATAAAATTTTTTCCTCCGGGCTCACCCTGTAGAGTTATTAGCTCTTGAAGTTGAGAATTAAAAATGTTTTTTTTACTGTAACTTTTGTATTTTTCAATAAATTTTGAAAATTTTTTGGCTGGATCTATAATTTTTGAAGCTGCTTTGGATGATAATATGAAATCCTCGATAATAATTATGGGGGCCCGGGGGCAAAGCACCCCCCACCAAAATTTCTAGAAAAAAAATTTTTGTTCCACTATACCCCAAATTTTCCATCATTTTATAAAAATTTATGGTATTTTACGTAAAAAAGGTATACTTGTTGAATATCCATAAAATAGATATTTTTTGAGATAAACCCGTTTAAAGAGGAAGGTACCATTTAATTTGAGACATTTTATTTAATTGAAACACAGATTTAATCGTGGTTGGCTTTGACATGTCAGAGTATGCCAAAGGCAATTAAATTGTCAAACTTGTCAAATACGTAGTTTTAAATCTAAGACTCATCTCATAACTCATAATTTGTTATAAAATATGGAGTATTCCAATGAAGAATATGCTGATATGCATTTAATGTACGGGCGGGCTCTTTGTAATGCTTCGGCAGCAAGAAGATTTTATCAGCATTCTTATCCTAATAGAAGGATTCCGGATCGCAAAACTTTCGAACGTATTGATCAAAGATTAAGAGAAACTGGTAAAATACGATTACTATTATTAAACAAAATGGATATTAAATAAATTTTAATGTCTTTAGGTCAGTTTGCTCCTGTTACTGCAAACAGGGGTGCCCCGCGAACAGCACGTACAGTTGAAGTAGAGGAAAATATACTGGACGAAGTTGCTGCTCATCCAACAGTTAGCATTAGGTCATTATCTTCTTTTACCAATGTTCCAAAGACCACTGTTGCAAGAATCCTTAGAGAACAGCTTCTTCACCCTTACCATATCCAAAAAGTGCATGCTCTTAATCCTGATGATTTTCGTGCAAGAGTACAGTTTTCTCAATGGTTTCTTCAGAGACATGAGCAAAATCCTATGTTTACGAGATTAATTCTGTATACTGACGAAGCAAGTTTTGGGAGGAATGGAGTTATTAACTCCCATAATTTACATTATTGGTCTGATGAGAACCCACACGCTATTATTGAAACTAGGCACCAAAGACAATTTTATGTTAATGTTTGGAGTGGAATTATTGGTCCTTACTTATTGGGTCCATTTGTGTTACCCCCTAGACTGAATGGTCAACGTTACCTAGATTTCCTTGTGCATCAATTACCACAACTGTTAGAAGATGTTGATCTTGAAACCAGAAATGCACTGATATTCATGCACGATGGGGCGCCGCCTCACTTTAGTGCTGCAGTAAGGGACCATTTAAACGAGGTATATCCTAATCGCTGGATAGGTCGCGGTGGACCTATTCATTGGCCTGCCCGAACTCCAGATATGAACCCACTTGACTTTTTCTTTTGGGGGCACTTGAAAAATCTTGTTTATTCCACACCTGTAACCACTAGAGAAGAATTAGAAGAAAGGATTTTTTATTGTGCAAATGAAATACGACAAAATCCTGAAATGTTATGGAGAGTGCAACAGTCTTCTGTTAAACGAGCTCGTATTTGTATAAGAGAAGGTGGAACTAATATTGAGAATTTATTATGAATTATATTAGTTACAAAATTTTGATTGTCATGCACTTTTCGTTTAGTTAGTTTAGTTAAGTCCAAATTCTCATAATTTGGAACACTGCTATTGCAAATTATTTGTCCTTTATTCTGATATGTAAAAGCCAACTACGATTAAACCTGTGTTTCTGTTAAATAAAATGTCTCAAATTAAATGGTACCTTCCTCTTTAAACGGGTTTATCTCAAAAAATATCTATTTTATGGATATTCAACAAGTATACCTTTTTTACGTAAAATACCATAAATTTTTATAAAATGATGGAAAATTTGGGGTATAGTGGAACAAAAATTTTTTTTCTAGAAATTTTGGTGGGGGGTGCTTTGCCCCCGGGCCCCCATAATTATTATCGAGGATTTCATATTATCATCCAAAGCAGCTTCAAAAATTATAGATCCAGCCAAAAAATTTTCAAAATTTATTGAAAAATACAAAAGTTACAGCAAAAAAAACATTTTTAATTCTCAACTTCAAGAGCTAATAACTCTACAGGGTGAGCCCGGAGGAAAAAATTTTATATGAACTTACGACATTATTTCCTCATTATCTATCCATATCCGAGAGATTGCCCACCATTTCCGGGACACCCTATAGATACAATAATGGCTATGTATGGTATCTAGCATTAGATATTAATTCATTTGCTAGTAAAATCTTGATGTTGTGGTCATATTACCCTCAAGAATATAAAATACGGTTTCTTGCTTTTTGTAAATTAACTGCTGCTTCTCGTAAACTTCCGACCCTTGTGCATAACAAAATCATCTTAAATCTGTTAAACTCTGCTTTCAGAAAGTATCTCCAGGTATCTGACTTTATTTTTGTAGAGGCAGTAAAGTCTAAACTTATACATAAATTTTGTAGCATGTGAAGGCAAGCACTTGAAAGAAACTAGTTATACTGAGTATTTCTGGAACCGAATCATCCTTTGATAGTAAATTGGTACAAAGTAAACTCCATTTGAGAAGTATAAAATTTTATGATTAAATAAAAAATCGGATTATAGCCGTTCTCGGAGTAAAATTAGATTTATTCACTACTGAAATGCGTTTAGATGTAGAAACGCAACAAATGGTGCACTCCGTCTGTGAGATTTTTGTTTTATTGGTCAATGTAATCCGAGATATTTGAAGTTAAGATTCAATTAATGCCATAAAGTCATTACGGATTCAAACTGCGGAGCGCACTTAATGTTCCTAAGTTTACGATGGAGATTTAACTACCAATTTGAGAGATGTAATATCTGGTAAGATAACTTTTCTATTTTTACTGGTAATTAAAATAACTAAATTGATAGTTACTATTTTAAATTGTTTCCATTATTTTCCTAGATACAGAGGATGTTTTTCAAAGCGGGATTTTAATTTTAACAGCTGCATATTTATGTTGAAATGAAACAGTATGAGTAGTACAGTTGTTAAGGCGATTTTATGAAGAGAACTTTGTAGAAAGGAACCTATAAAATTACTGCTTAGTTTTCAATGTACAGGGTGGTTGATTTTCGATAGTTTTATAGGGTACAGCCAAAACGGTGATAGATGCAAAAAATCTGATATCGATGTCCCGTCCTCTTTTTTTGAGTTTACTTCGCTGGTCCCAAAAGATCTTGGCTAACTTGATTAGTTTTAGATATACAGGGTTTTTTTGAAAAATGGCCCATTTACATTAACCTCTCTATCTCCGTTGTCATTCAATTTACAAGAAAAAAGTGTGCACATTATTTGTTCCATTTTTTATTAGGAAGCCATTGGCGTACTCAGATTTTTTACAAATCGCACAGTTTCTCCGATATTGCATAAACATAGGTTTTTTTAAATAGAACACCCTGTATTTGGCCATCCCGTTGAATAGCATTTTTTTTTACCTTTTCAGCTATATATAATAATAGATACTTTTTATTTGCCTAAATGAAGAAAAATGCAAAAATGTATAGATATAGATATTTTTTCAGTTGGCCATGTTATTTATTGTTATATTTAGTATTGGTCTCTTCGTTTTCTATTATTATTTTTATGTTAAGCACCTAACTTAGACTAAAAGATTAAAAAAAAAATAAATTAGATTATCCATTTATCTTTACTTAATAGGTTTAATTATAGGTACACTTATAACTATTATCTAAACATAAACTAAACAAAAATAACAACTATAAAATGAGAGAAACAACAATAAAACAAAAATGACATAACAAAGTCACAGCAAGTGCTCGAATTGTCGGCCATTTTCGTTGATACATAACTGACAACGTTTGGCAATGGAACGGGTCGCATTGTAAATGTGAATATTTGACACCCGCTGAATATAGTTTTCAAAATGTTCCCTTAGCTCCTCGACATTATTAGCTCTATACTTATAAATTTTGTCTTTAACATCCCCCCAAAAATAAAAGTCTATAGGGGTTAGGTCTGGTGACCTAGGCGGCCACCTGTTTGGTCCGTACGTACCGATCCAATTGTCCCCGAAATTATGATTTAATAATTCTCTAACTATGTGGGAATTATGTGGAGGCGCACCATCATGCTGAAAGAACATATTATATCGTTGAGCTAGTGACATATCGTCCAGCAGTTCAATAATATTTTCTTGTAAAATTCTCACATATCTCTGAGCGTTAAGGTTTTCATCGTACATTTCGTAAGCTAACACTCTATTGTGGAAGAGAGCTACCCATACATGAAAACCAAATCGCCCTTGTTGAATTCTGGCCACAGTTTGGTGAGGATTAACATCTGACCAATAACGCGCATTATGCCGGTTGAATATACCTTCGCTGCTTATAAAAGCCTCGTCGGTCCAAATAACATTTTGAAAAAAATTGGGGTATACATGAGTTTGCTGCAAAAACCATTGGCAGAAAATGACGCGTCTCTCTTCATCTCCTGGATGCAAATGGTGGACTTTTCTTATAGTATATGGTCGAAACTTGTGTTTTTTTAAAATTCTCAATGCTTTGAATTTACCAATTCCTATCGTCCTTTGAATTTCTCTGCTGGATACATTGGGATTTGCGACAACAAAAGCTAAAGTATTGATTTCATCATTTTCTCTATTCTGTATATTATAAGATTTAGCTCTCGGTTTTTGAAAAGAACCAAACTCACAGAAGTTATCATAGAGTCGGCTAAAAATTATCTTTTCTGGCTGATGACGGTCTGGGTATCTCTCTAAATATAAGTTTAAAGCTGTGTCACAATTTTTTTCACTTTCAATGTGATACTCCAACATTTGAACTTTGTAAAGATTTTCGTACACCATTTTTATACCTTTCAAAATTGAAACCAAATAATAGACGTTTAACAAGCTTTCAATCAGTTAAAAATAAACTAACTGTCAATATTAAACAACAAAAGACGAATAAATAAATAACATGGCCAACTGAAAAAATATCTATACATTTTTACATTTTTCTTCATTTGGGCAAATAAAAAGTATCTATTATTATATATGGCTGAAAAGGTAAAAAAAATGCTATTCAACGGGATGGCCAAATACAGGGGGTTCTATTTAAAAAAACCTATCTCTATGTAATATCAGAAAAACTGTGCGATATGTAAAAAATCTGAGTACGCCACTGGCTTCCTAATAGAAAATAGAACAAATAATGTGCACACTTTTTTCTTCTAAACTGAATGACAACGGAGATAGAGAGATAAATGGAAATGGGCCATTTTTCAAAAAAAAACCTGTATATCTAAAACTAATCAAGTTAGCCAAGATCTTTTGGGACCAGCGAAGTAAACTCAAAAAAAGAGGACGGGACATCGATATCAGATTTTTTGTATCTCTCACCGTTTTGGCTGTACCCTATAAAACTATCGAAAATCAACCACCCTGTTCAATATCTTTAAAGTTGAACTATAAAGATGGTTTTCTTTTAATTTTTCGAAACGTTGAAAGATACGTAAAATTTTATAAATATATACCTATACAGTACGGGCCTAAAGTATTGAATAAATTCAGTAAAAACGAAACAAATTTTTTTTGGGAAAAATCCTCGAACAGGTCGATTTTTAATTTTAAAAATACATGTTAGCATAAAAGGCGATTTTCAACCGTCATTTGTTTTCGAGTAATGACGTCATAGATTTTTTTTTAAATAAGCCCCCTATTTTTTTCTTGATTCTGAAAGATCGTTTCATTGTCGATCCGACAGTATTAAAATGTTGCCATCGTACATAGTAAAGTTTTCGAGTAAATAACGATTGAATGTTAGAAAACCCAAATCAATTAAAATAAAGCAAAAACGTTATCAAATTTAGTTTTTCGAAATGCCTGAAGTTTTTTATAGATCACGTAGGTGTAAATCTTTACAAAGTGTAACTGTCATATCGACTTTCTAAGTATTTTAAGCGATATAAAAATTATTGTTGAATTTAAAGTATTATGGCACATTTAACTGTCACACAAAGAATTTAAATTTTAATTCTTATCGGATGCGGGGATAAGATTAGAACGCAGCAGGAAGTTTGCGATTTATTCAATGAAAAACATTTTGATAAGTATGGTAGATAATCCTCATAATACTTCACGATTGGTTGCATTAAACAATGAAATTAGTCAGACCACAGTGCTACGTATCCTGAGGCAGGCAAAATAGAACCCTACAAAATTCAACTTGTGCAGGAACTCAATGAAGACGATTCCGACCGCCGCTTACACTTTTGTGAAATTATGATGGATTTATGTCAAGTAAATAGAGATTTACACCGGCAAATACATTTTTCAGACGAGGTCACGTTTTGTCTCAATGGTACAGTGAACCGTCAAACTTGCAGGTAGTGGAGTCGGGAAAATCGTCATTGGATGGCAGAGACACATACCCAACACCCACATAAATTAAATGTGTGGGCTGGAATAGTTGACAACAGAATAGTAGGGCCTTTCTTCTTTGAAGGAACCCTTACAGGAGAAAGATATTTAGAGTTTTTACAAAATGACCTTGTTCCAGCGCTTGCAGTAATTTTTCCTAACGATAATGACCCTGATATTCCTGATGACAGAAACCATATTTGTTCTACTGGTAAATTGGGATTGTTATTGCTCGGGAATAATCGTCTAAGCTCTAAAATAATATGTTCTTGCAAAAGTAATAATTATCGTTCAGAGGTTAATTTTCCGTATGACGTGTCCACCAATAATGCCAGACGAAACATTTACTTCCTGTGGTCGTTGGGTGTGAACTTACTCCATCCAATGTGGATTTTGTACTGACCAGTGCGTCGGTATACGTGCCCTTTTAAACATAATGTAGATTCGTCCGAAAACAAAGTTGACAATTTCGTTTAATTTATCCATAATAACTCTATTCTACGATCACAATTGTCTTCACTCAATTCTTGTAACAAATGAGTTTTAGTGGATGTTGTTTTTCCCGTTTACAAATTTTTTGGAATATCTATTCATGTTATGATTTAAAGCTCTCTGTTGTGTCGAATTTATTGGATTTTCTACCACTTCTAACATGACATTCAAAGAATTTTCTTCATTTATTAGTTATATATAATTTTCGTCGATCTGTAGCACCTCCAGTTTCATGAAAACGCTGCAATGTTTTTGAAACGGTTGATTTAGAAATACGTTCCCAACCGGGATACCATTCATGAAAAATATTCACTACTTCGTCACAACTTCGTCTTCTATTGCCAAATTTGCCAGAAAGTTATTCTCGTTAAATGTAATTTTGACATGTGTTGTCAAGATAATCACTATTAGACAAAAGAACGACGCGGCGTTGTTATGGAGCTAGCAACTTTCAAAGGTAACTTGATGGACTGTAAACTTAATAGACTAAAGAATTTTTGCATATTTTATAAGAAAATGATTTTCAAAGTTCGATATCGCGAAAATGGTTAAGTTTAGGTACGTGATGTGCTATATGAATTTTGTTTAGAATTTCGAGACTAATGGAAATATGTAATAATATACAGGGTGTTCCATACATATCAGCGACCTTGTATAAACTGTCCCTTATAAAACAATCGTAGATAAAATAAAGTAACACAGGAATCACCCCTTACGTACGTACGTTTCACAGTCTTGTTTGTACTCTTGAATAGTTGCAGTATTACCCGGGAACGCCGGGGGCACATCTATTGAAGTGGACCTTTATGAGATATCTAACGTCACGTATAAAGTACGGAAAGTTCTCCAGCGATATCTCAGACAATAAGAGGATTACCATACGACAAAGTTACGTAATATGTTTCTGTGTAAGTTTCACCAGCAGGGCTTCCCTGACAAGAACATGCGGAAACTAGCAAATAAGTTACAACTAGACTCGGGCGGTCATCTCAGTTCGTTACGTCGACTAGGTCTCACGATCAGCAAAGCGATGGAAAAGTTTATAATGAACTATCTACCTAGATCTAATGTTGACAGCATAGCGTTCTTTTTTTATAAGGGTTGTATTTTATATTTATAACAGACATATACAACTTGTTAAAAAAAGTGTGAAAAGAATTAATAATTAAAAATATAAAAAGTTTGTAAGAACGTTTCTAAGTTTTCGTAAAAAATCTATTTTTCCAATTAACATTTAAAAAAATCGCTGGAACAGGTCAATTAGTAAATAGAAACTGTCACTTTTCTGAAATATTTTCTATTTTTTTGAGCAATGTTTGACAGACCTATAACATTACCGACATTTTTTGTAATAGCTCTTTTAATGACGAATTCAGCGATATTTCAGTTTTTTCAATATTTTGTTAGCTATTTAATTACGATTTAAATGTAAAATTAAAGTAAAAATTCATAAATTATTTTACAAAAAAACAAGTTTACTTTGCCTTAATATGTAAAAAAAAATAACTTTTTAAATGAACGATAGCTTCATTTATTTATTTAATAATAGTAAAATAATTCCGAAATTGAAATTTTAATTAATATTTCGTTTAACAATAATTTTTGTGACATTTTTGTAAATTAAAAAAAATTAATTATAAAAGATGCATTTTTTCTGGGGTTCAGGGCTATTCTACTACGAATTCGTAAATATGCCCATTGTTATTTTTTCGTCGAGCTACCCCAGTCTAAATAAAATAAGTTTCTACGATGAATAGAAGCCGAGATATTGCAAAATTCACAGCGCGCATCAATTTGAACTTTGGAATTAACTTTTCTCGCCGCCGGACAGTTTATTTAGCGAATACCGTCTCTTTAAAGGACTCGTGAGTTGTTAATTTTCCACATTTTTCAATGCAATTCATGGGAAATCGTAGTTTACGTCGTTAACTTTAATTTGCGAAAAATTCAAGTCTTAATATTTATAAACAATTGCGCTACGATTTAAAAAAAAATAATTTTTTTGCCAGCTATCCATTGTATCTATTTTCGGTGAGATAGCATAAGTAGCAACAATGTTATTCAAATTGTTTATAAGCGAAAAACGCACGGTTTTTTAATGCACAATTTGAGAATGTTAATGTCAAAAAAACGGTGATATTTTTAATAGGTCGCTTAATTACGTTTTTGATTACAATGACGCTTTCGGCTGAAAATTAACGCCTGTACAGAGGCTTAAACTTCATAACTTTTGGAGCCTCCGTTATAAACAAATAGAATTGTGCGAAAACTATTGCACTTACAGCGCCCACTTTTGGCACACTTTTGAAGTATGACAAAACCCTCAACTTGTCATAGGTTTTATAAAATTTTAACAATAAATGCGATAGTTATAAACAAATTAAGAAATGGGCACTTTTCTTGTTTTTTTTGCAATAATTTTTTTGTATATTAACCGATTTTAATTTAACAAGTCTCATTTTGTAGATAATTTTACTCCCTATAAGCTGTCTGTGAGTCACTTTTCGCTAAAATTGATGGTTTTCCCTGCAAAGTGAAAAAACTGTTTTCCTCACTTATTTGTTTAAATAGAAAAGCTAATAAAAGTTTTTGACTCACAAGATGAGAGATGTCTTGTATTATGTTCCTTTAGACAATTTTACAATAATCTCGCGGATAGGACTTTTTTCCGAGTTTCTCTTTTATTTTCGCTAATTTTCCTGGAGTAACAATAAATTATCTAAAAATTAGCTGATACGGTAGATCGCGAGTGAATAACGTAAGAGTGATTCAAAAGTGAAAAATACTTACACATCAAGACATTCATTTAATCACAAGTGGAAGGATCATAGAGAGACACTCCAACTTGCATAGCAACGAACAATAATTGTTGATTTGAGGGTAGCAAAAAGAAGAGCAGAGACGTCATCACGATCTGACAGAAATTTAAGTCATTTCATTGAAAACCAGATAATCGGCAGAAAACCAGCCTATTTCAACAAAATACCTTTCTAACTGAGCAACGGGAGTCAAGACAACATCCAACCCATACTTGAAAAAATCCATACTCGCTCTATAACGATGTTGTAAGATTTGTAGGTAGACTATAACAAATGCGCAAAACAAAGAATTGGATAAAATAATAAGTGAATAGATATTTATTTAATATGTTAATAAAGGGTGTTGCAATTCGAGTGAATCAAACTTTAACCACAAATAGAACTCAATAAATAATTCAGAATTGCCTTATAAAGCAAGTTCCTACGCCACTGATTCCGGTGTTTTCAGGGATATTTATTTGAAATTTAGCACATATTTTGATCTTAAATCGGTACACTCTTTGTGTAATTTTGGTTTACGTTAAAGCGCGAACGGAGGGGATGGGAGTTCCAGTTTCCATGGACCCCCTATTTTTTTTAGTACGCCTATACTTTCGGATATTTTTTTTTGGATAAAGCGGCGTTTTGTTCTGTTTTTTTTTCACTCTTGTAAGATTTTATTTGGGGCCTTGTTTACGCGATATTGTACTTTTATATGTACATATTATGATTTAAAACAATATAGTTTTTTCTATAAATCGTAAAATTTAAAGGATGATATTACTTTTCCAAAGATGTTAATAATAAACCATTACAGAAAAGTCATATTTTGTGTTGTCATATGTGCCCCACCATCGAGAAATTTTGCAATTTTCCTAGATTTTTCTGACAAATCGTATTCTTGTCACCTTTAAAAAGTTTAATATAACGGTAGATTCTTCTTGTCGTTATTCACAGATGTTTCCCGGGATGAAGACGAAAAAATATATTTCATCCATTGTATTGCATTGGCTACGGCATGTTAATAAATTATTACAATAAAGTAAGACGTATTTTTTTAGTAGTTGGGTGCTTATTCATAAGAAAAAAACGTAAGGAGAGAAGTTTTCTAGAAGGGGAAATACGTTTCAACAGAACACATATTCGAGAAGATTAAAAATGTTGCGAGGATAATATCACATAATATATCACTGTTTCTAAGCTATAAATCTCACGAAAAACGCGATAACCAGTTTTTAAAAAATAGATTTTATTTTTTCTTCTACATATAGGTTGTACTATTTAGATAAATCGCTTTTTTTCAAGAACTGAAGATGACTTGTAATTATTTTTCTGACTTCTAACTATTTTTCTGTAATTTATTTTTCTATTTTTCTGTTTATTTCTAATTCTTTTTTAATTTATTTTTTTATATTTCTCGAAATCTCTTAATTCTTTATATTTGTGCTTATGAAAAAAATAACTTAATAAGTAGAATTTAAGAAATGTCAAAAAATAAAACCTAATCTTTATTTCATGAACCATAAGGAACTGTGGAGGTAGATAAAATGTTATACACCACGCAGGAGTCAAGTATAATTTACCAGTCTCGCACTCAATTGCCGGCCCTCGCTCCGCTCGGGCGCAAAATCGTCCTCGACTGCTAAATAACTCCTTTATAGTGTAAATAACTATTACTTCCATTACATTTTTTTACCTTATCAGTATTTTTTTATTTCGCAATCAGAATTTATTGCAACCTATAAATTTTTTATTTTTTTGTTATCCTAAATCTAAAAAAATTGCATTTATTTTATGTCAAAGAAAACATTTGAATATCATCAACAACTTTTCGCTTAGAGAAACTTAGTTGTCCTGACTTATATACGTATTTTTATTAATATACGTTCTTAAGTTAACCTAATCCTTATTAGTGTCTCTCCTCCCTGGTTTTTTGAGCCACTCGCTATGTTGATTCTCATTATACTTCTCTGTGCCACCCTGTAAATTATTGCCTTTCCTGGAGTGAATTCAGATGAAAGATCGGGCATTTCTTCATCTAAACACGTCCCTGGAATTTTCTATGGCACCACTTTTACTTGTTTAGTATGTAAGCAGTTGCCGAGAATGAGTTCCGATTTACTTTTGACAGCTGTACTTACTTGGATTGTCACTGAAAAGTGAGTAACGCAGAATTTGAATTGTGCGCCATTTTCTTTCCGAAGTATTGGCAGCATTGTACATGTTGTAGTAAACACGTTGTGCAAATTCCACAGTCTCAGCAACACACTCTCTACACTTATAATGAATTTTCACAATCTCAACTCTACCAACTCTTCGGAATGAAAATGGCACGCAATTCAAGTACTGCGTTACTTTTCGGACAGGCTTTATTACATAAAATACATTTTTCTGGTCCGTTACGTTTATTTATCTTCCATTACCTCTCTGCGAAATAAAACAATGTATACCCCCGTTAATATTTAATAACGCCGTGGCAGTAAAAAATCGCGTGTCGTAAATTTCCAACGTTATTATCAATATTTATTTAAGCCCCGTATAAGTCAACAAGGTTAACAGAAAAAGGGCAAAAATTTATTATTTAATAATAAGCATCACTCAGCTCGGGCCCGAAAAAGAGCAAGGAGGGCGAACAGATGGGGGGAAGGATCAATGGGAGCTCGAGTCGGAAAAAATTCAATTAATTATCCTTAGAGCTTCGGAAAATATCCACCTGCGTCCTACCTGGACTTTTTCCGGTAAGCTGATATGGAAGACAATCCTGGTAGTATTATACTGTTTATTTTATAACTAAGTAGGCTGTTTGTACCCCTATTTGAGAAGCATTACGGGGGGTGTATTAATTTTATTTGTAATACGGTCGTCAGCTATTTACTCGGAAAAATTGCCTTATAAAAAATTACTACATTATCGACATTGCGAACATATATAAAAAAGTATTTCTGTATATTTCCACAAAATAAATATATTGCTTTTATCGCAGGAAAATTTAATAATGACCTATCGAATTCTACAATTTATATAATTTACCCTCTGCGCAGAAGGTAGTAGTAAATATTGCTATATTATTTATTTTCAACATATTTTGCCACAATGTTGTGTTATAATCATATTATTTACCTTTTGTAGCAAATAGTATCTTAAACTTACATACATATTAAATGCGAAAAGACATAATTTAACTAATGAATATATGTATCAATTGTTTTGGTTCTACTTGTTTTCTTTTGTCGATTGTAACATTTGTGATTGGTGTCGACTGTAACATCTTGCATCATCTTTAAGTTACTGGCAAATATTAATTTTCTCAATTATTCAAATAATTATTATCGATGGAAATCTTTAGAACACTGGATTTTTTACTTTTACATTTAAATACAGCAATTATTATTAGAGGAAGCTGCTTCTTGTAAAAGGGCAGATTTACTGCGATACATTCAAAATTGTTAAATCGCAACGAAACAGAAAACAATTTTTTGCGTAAAAACTAGAAGTTATGCTACAAGATTTTTATCAAGATACTTACTACGATCGTAGTGATTGTAGTGAGTATTTGTTATACTTGAATTGTAGTGATAATGATTGTCTAAAATCGAAAAAAAAATTGCGTAAAAACTATGAATGCTACAAGATTTTACCAAGAGCACGAAAATCTCGAAAAATGACTGATGCATCAATAAAAATAAAATGAATTAATTCCAGCGAACAAATAAAAAGTTCTGGTAATTCTTGTACCAAGACACTCAAAAATTTACCACTAGCTCAAGGCAGATGGACGCGGTTGCTTCATCAAAACATGAGTTTTACTTAGGAACACGTCCACAGCAAGTTTCATTAAAATCCATCGTAACATTCTCCAGATATTACAAAAAACATATTTTTTTTTTCAAGAACTTTGACAGTCAATAGCAGAGGAACCAGACATTTTTTCTTAATGAAAGTTAGGTCGAATCGTCTTCTTTTGAGCCAAAGAATATCGCAGTACCTTTTTGATCATGTGCTTATGGGACTCCATAACCTGTATATTTTATCCCGCATTTTATTTACTTACTCCTGCTTTTTCATTAATAAAAATAGTATTTTAGAAACATTATTACATACTTTTTTTTACTTCTTACAACCTGTTACAACTATATCTTAGGGAGATTTGTTACAATCGAAACCGTCCTGGTGTCGATTGTAACAAATGGAAGCATTAACAAATCGAAAATAGCGTTTCTCATTTAGCTTACTCAAGGTTGCATTTAGATTTGATAAGTATATAAGCAAGTTTGATAAAGTTTACAATAAAATATTTACCTCAAACATTTTTTAGACTTCAAAATAATTATGTAGTCGTTACAATCGATACCGACCTTCCTTACTTTTTTATTTTTTTAATAGTAAGAGAGCGGCAAACGCACGTATCAATAACATTAATGTGTCACGTGACGCAGAAACAGTTTATAGAACAATTGAAAGCTAATGCATTAACTGCGACGTCGGTAAAATTTCCGATTTAAAATGTTTTTCTGTTTACTATTAATGTATATTATTTCTTTAGAATTAGTGTTGTTTTTAATAAAATACATATTTTAAAGGCATTATTAAACATATATTAGAATTTGTTACAACTATATTTTGATAAAAGTTGTTACAATCGACAGTGACACGGTGAAGGTGAAGATTGTAACAAATAATAGTATTAGTCAAATTAAAAATATTTTTTCTCATGTACCCAATTTAAGCTTAAGATTAAATAAGCATATATCTGATTAAAGTTGCAGAAAACCCAGTCCAAAATAACTATTATATTTTTTGTTACAATTAACACCGACCTTCCCTAATTCTATTTATTTTTTTTAACACCGAAGAATCACCAAACTGAAGTTATCAACAATACTGACACATCAATTAGAAAAGTTCTGAATGAATTTTTTGTTACAATAAAAATCCTTACTTTTTTGTGCTTTGTGTTTTTGTGCTTTGACAGTTTATACTAAAACTGAGCTTTATTAAACATTCCACGCATCCTAGCACTACAAATGATTAACTTTTAACCATACCTACGTATGCACAACTCCCGGTTATTAAAGCTTGTCGCCGAACCAGACGATGTCCCTCTGTCAATATTTCTAAACCCTTTGTCGTCGATTCCACTGCCCCGGGGTCTCTCAAAGAAACAGAGTAAGCGAATTATAATTTGAATAGAATAATCCTGAATTCCATTATTTTCTGCTGTTGTACACAATATGAAAATTTATAATGAAACTACACATCCGCCATGCGAATATGGTCCCTTTGATGTGCGGAAATTCCAAGAAAAAAAAGGCGGCCTACAAAGAATTTCATCAAAATTTGTTTGGTGGGGAATTTGTAATCTAGCAGAAGTTCACAGAGGGCGCGGTCTCAAGATGAGTCTGTAGTACCTGCTGAAGGTTTTTCATTGGGGTCGTACACTATACGGTGTAAATAAAGTATGAATTATACGTTACAAATTAACGAAAAAACTACAGGGTGTTAAAAATTTCGAAAAGTTCGCATTTTTTTAAATTACAAGAAAACAGGTGCAGCGATTTCATTCAAATTTGGTATATAGATGTAATTTATGTTTACCCTCAAATTTATTTATATGCCACATTTTTTATATACAGATTTGGGGAATGGACTTAGTATTTCGTCTACAACTTTTTCGTATTTCAAAATATTCTAAATTCATATCATTATTATTATAAAATATTAAAGGCTTTACAAAACTGGATTCTTGCTGCATGTCTCCGAATTAACCGTTTTCGAGATAAATGGTAAAATATCGTACTATACAGGGTGTTCTACAAGCTCTATGACAAACTTTGACAAATGGTTGCTGGGTTAATTTCAAACAATTTTTCTTATCTGTCAAACATTATGTCGTATGGTATGGAACTACAACGTTGATGGGTTTTTATTCCGTGAATCGTTCAAATGGTTATTTAGAATGAAAAAACCGCGGAGTTCTATTAAATTAGAGGATGGAAATTAGAGATAGTGGTGAAAATGCAGTTTTTTAATTGTAGCTGGAAAACGAAGCAAAATTTCACTATAGTTCATAGAAAAAAATATTTAGAGAATTGAATTTCCCATAGAAATAGCTTATTTAAAAAATTTAAAAGGAAAATTTTATGCAAAATAATCGTTAATAAACAATTTGAATATGGCAAAAAATTCGATTTTCTGATTTTTTTTACTTTTTTGCCTATAGTTTTTTTTTTTGAATAAAGATAGGTATAGGCATTGCTTCATAGAAAAAAAAGTAGATAAAATTTCCTTCAAAACGAGAGGTCGTAGAGTATTTTTACAATACACAATAAACAAATTTAAATAAAGCAAAATATGAGATTTTTTATTTTTTTTACTTTTTTAATAAAATAATTTAGTAAAGACTTGAGAATTTAAGTACAATAATAGTATATTATTCAACGAGCGTATAATGATGGGTATTATTCACGAGGTGAAGTTTACGGCCACGAGCCGCAGGCGAGTGGCCTAAATCACCGAGTGAATAATACCCATTATACGGGAGTAGAATACTATACTTTATCCACGACTACTAAATATTTTTGTTGAAGTTTTTTTTTGAAATGTTTCGAAAAACATGGTATGTTAAGAAACAGATATACGACTCGCACAAATGAAGTCGCTGATGGCTCAGTGTAGATGCTCTTTCCCTTCCAACCGCGGGTCCCGGGTTCGAATCCGGTCTAAGAAAATTCACTTTTTTATTTTTTTTTATATGTACAGCACTGAATTGAAAATATTTAGTGGTTTACACGATAAAATTTTAAAAACGGATTATAGCTAAATTAAGGAAGCATCTGACAGTAGTGATTAATGACTCATTAATCACTGCCGTGATTAATGGGTATTATTAAGGTCGAGCAAACAGACGTATAATGGGTACATTATACAATAGTCGTGGATAAAGTGTATTAATAATGTATATACAGTGTATGTTGACAAGAGGAGAAACTCTTGTTTTTGATTTTATCGAAAAATGTCACTCCTTATAAAAAGTTCTGCCCCTCGAAAAAATGAAACTGTTATACAAACATCTTAGATTAGATATACAGGGTGCTCATAAATTAAAAAAATACGAAAATACTTAAGAGAGAAGTACCATTATTTATTATTTTACACAACATTTTTATAAAACAAATCTGTTTATAATAATGTCCTAATACAAATTTTAAAATCAAAATTTCAATTTTTGAGGTGGGAAGTAGCTATACATATAAAGTAAAAGTCAGAATTGATATTTTTATTATGAAATTTGAAGGTTACAAACAGATTTGTTTTATAAAAATGTTGTGTAAAATAATAAATAATGGTACTTCTCGCTTGAGTATTTTCGTATTTTTTTAATTTATGAGCACCCTGTATATCTAATCTAAGATGTTTATATGACAATCTAATTTTTTCGAGGGGCAGAACTTTTTATAAAGACTGACATCTTTCGATAAAGTCAAAATCAAAAGAGTTTCTCTTGTCAAAATACACTGTATACAGGGTGTCCCAAAAGTATGGAAACAGCACAATAACTTTCGAAAAATGCATTTTGAGGAAAAATGATGTAGACAAAGATTTAGGATTTTTCCCTGGTTATTCAATGGTGACCCTAGATTTGACCTTGACCTTGACCTTCAAGGTTATTTCAAGGTCAAGTAAATTTTATCATGTGGGATGCCCTACTTTTGACCCCGGAAATGAAAAGAGCGGAAAATTTTACGTTGAGATATGTCCTTTTGTCTGAATCATTTTTCCTCAAAATGCATTTTTCGAAAGTTATTGTGCTGTTTCCATACTTTTGCGACACGTTGTATACATTATTAATAAACTTTATTGTACTTAAATTCTCAAGTTTTTACTAAATTATTTTATTAAAAAATTTTAAAAAATCGAATTTTTTGCTATTTTCCAAATTGTTTATTAACGATTTTTTGCATAAAATTTTCCTTTTAAATTTTTTAAATAAGCTAATTCCATGAGAAATTCAATTATCTAAATAATTTTTCCTATGAACTATAGCGAAATTTTGCTTCGTTTTCGAGCTACAATTAAAAAACTGAAAGGGGTGCATTTTCACCCCTATCTCCAGTTTCCACTCTCTAATTTAATAGCACTCCGCGGTTTTTTCATCTAAAATGACCATTTGAACGATTCATGTAATAAATTCCTATTCCTATAAATCCTATATTCAATAGCCTATTAGTGCAAAAGTTAATAATAACAAACATACAACAACAAAAAATCTGTTTACTTAATATTGTATGGCTCATTCATTACAAATCATCCTGTATAAATATCTATTGCTGTGTGAAGTTGTTTTTGAAATAACGAACACATTAATTCAATGAATCATTTTCGTCATGAATAAAACGAAGTGTTATTTACATTATTTCCTGTAACTTGAAGTACACTTGAAAACCCTGTATCTCCAAAACAAAACTTTCCCCGTTACATGTTAATATGAAATTTTTTATTAATGTATGATGCAGAATCCGCCATAAAGGTTCCTTGATCTCCCCAACTTTTTTTTGGCTGAAGCAAACATTTTTCCAAAGCAAACAATAACTCGAATATGAATCTACACATCTACACGTTTAGCGTATTGTATAAAATCTGAACCGTCCACTGAAACGCTTTTAAGTAAACTGTTACGTTTCATTATGTGCAATTATACGATATGACAGTTATTGTGCAACATTTCATTTTACAGCTTATTACAGCGTCCAACAGAATTAGTGCGGATATTAATTTTTTACGTGTGTTCTTTATTTCCCTCCATTTAATCTCAATGAATAATAGCCCCTACACGTTTATCACGTATCATACAGTGCAGATAAAAGGATGTAAGATTAATTTGGGGAAGAAAACAAACCACTGATTTCAGTTTTTTTGATAACGTGTTTAGAAACTTAAGTGGAAATGGACAGATTGTCTTCCGAGACCAATGACCTCCAAAGCTACGGAACTATTCTCCCTCGCCGCTCGTGAATTGATACTAAGTATTTTTTCCGAAATCCCAAACAATATTTAGTAATTGATATGAACTAAGTCATTTTTATTAATGCATACCTAGCATTGCATGACAATCTAAATGCTTATGAAGTCGTTTCCTTGACAATCATTGTTTATTTATTGTTGTGATAAAAGCCAAAATCGTTCAAAATCGTTTTAGTTGCTGCTATTTCCCTAAATGTTCAAATGGGAAAAGTTGCAGTAGGAATACATCAGTTTGGTAAAATGCCTCAATTTATTGCAGTTTTTAAATTTCCCAAATGCAGGTAAATACAGAGGGCATAGTAGAACACAGTATTTCGGGGTCTGAAATTAGACCGAAAAAGTAGGTACACACTTCTGAAACGATTTCAGAAAAATATTGATTTATACCTTAGCACATCAAATTAATAACTACAACTATTTAATAAGTACACATCACAGTCTGCAAATTCTAACAGATATAACTACAAGACACGTTAAACGCCTTCAAAAAAAAAAATCAACTCAGTTTTTGAGGTTAGGTTTGATAATAACAGTTACTGTGCTTTTGCTGAAACACTCTGTATAACATTCAATAACAGTGAATCACGTCTACCGTTCTGTAGTTTTGAGACATTTTCTTAAGGAGGTTTATCTGATTTGGAATTGACGAACAAATATTCATAAAAAAAAATAATATAAGCTTATTAATATGAAGAAAATCCTCAAAAAAAAATTGGACTAATTTGGATACCTAAGAGACGAGATATTAATAAAATAATTTTTCACGACTTACTACAAGGTCTTATGAGAATGCAGATTTTTTTGGTCTTTCCACTTAGAATGCGCAACAATTGACAAACATTTTCCACACCAACTTGTATAAATAGGAAACCGATATCTAAGGATACATAATTTATAATAATTCTCCTTCAAACTGCTGTCGTTAGCTAACTCATCCTCCATATGCGTGATAGCGGCAACGCCGGGGTCTCGACGTAGCGTATTATTTGAAATTCGCAGGTGTCCAATCAAACAGAATGATCGAACGGGAGCGAGCGAACGCCGAGCCGAGCGCGCCAGCCAAGTGCAACGTTGCCAAATCTAAAGGCTTACTACTTTAGTCACTAGCGAATCTACAGAAACTTTCGTTAGACTTTAGACGTACCTCCGTATCCGATAAACCTCCTTAATCAATTATTACTGGTATATTTTTTAAACCAAATAAAATGGAAGGAAAATCAATGTTGCTTTGCAGTTTGCTAAAATTGGCCATCACTGATGAGGTGAACTACGTTTTTACTTAAATTAATTCAACACAGTATTATGTTTCGGTTGAAATTAAAAAATCGGGTTGTAGCCGGATGGTACACGAATTCGCATTTGCAGTATGACTATTTGCTATCGGATATTAATAATTACCTCATCTCTCAATTCGCGAATTCGATGTAATCTAAATTAATATGTGGGGGTACATTGAAATATAATTAAACCTGGTTAAATTCTGCGGTATTTCAGAGATAGGTATGTATAAACTCGTATGGTATATTGGATGAACTATACGTGGAATGAAATTCCACCTTAGGTACGTGAACAGCTCATTGTTTGGGTCTGCTATTGAACTGACTTATTTTATTAACTTTAATGAGACTGTTTCAATCTCTACACATATGATACGTGTTCTTCCTTTTTAATAGAGGCAGGTTTGTTAACTGTTGATGGTTTTAGTTTTGTCTTTACTTTGACTACTTATATGATTCACAGTTTGTGTAAAATAATTATTTTCTAAAAACGTTTTCTATAATTATCTCGCATTGTTTTAACCCCATATACAAAGAAAAAATTCAAAATTTTTCGAGTTAAAAAATTTTGCGTCTTCTATTTTATAACTTTACATTGAATGTTTCAAATGTGGAGAAAAAAAGTATTTTTTGAAACTTAAAAAAAAATTGAAAAATTTGAATTTTTTTCAATATTTTTATTTTTTTTTCCAATATTTGATGAGTATTTAACACGAAATTGTGAGAAAAATATTGCAAAAAATGTATTTCACCTTATTCATTAATTGATGATTAAGGAGCAATAAACCTGCTTCTTTAATTTTTTATAAAAGTTTGACGATTCAGGAAAGGAAAATGGTTAGAGCGATCGATTTCAAAATTTACAGGCCTTGTGGGCAAGTATTGAGCTAAAAATTTTTTTTCAAAATAGCAGATAAAGTCGTTTTTGCACTTCTTGCAATTAATGCTGAGAATATTTTTTTTTTTTCTCAAACATATCGAAAGGCCCTTTAAGAGGATTGCTTCAGATTTCTAAAACCCACTTTCCCTTCGCTGTACGATCATTAGTTCATGAGATATCGATGATAAAAAAAAGATGACTTTTCTCTCAATAGCCGATATCTCAATGAAAAATCGTACAAAAAATAAAAAAAACAAATTGGAGCTTAATTTTTCATCTCAAGATTTCAAAACTAGATTCTTCAAGCTTCAAGATACTTCTTTTTTTTCCCGATACGACCATTATTCACGAGGTTACAGTCTTTCAAAAATCACTAAAAAAATTTGAAAATTTTTCTGCCCCTTAGATTTTTTTGCCCAGTTTATAATATGTAAACATATACCTGACGTATTGATGTACCTATGGTACTAAAAATTGTATTTTTTTTATATTTTTCACTTTATAAAAAAAATACTCTTATCATTACAAAAATCATCTTGTATATAAAAAATTATATAACCAATTCTTTTACAATTTTTAGCATATAAATAATTTCCAAAAAATGTAAATAATCTTCATATATATTTATTGTAATAGTAGATAATTTCACAAATGTTGTATCTCATAAGTTCTGTGAATACATACCTAATATACAGGGTGGCCAAATGAAAACGAAACAGAGCCATTTTCAGGAACCGCGTCCAGATTGTAGAAAAGCGCTCAGACCCGTCGATTTTAGTTTAAAGGGGGACATCGGTCGATAGCCGCACGGTTTAAGGCGTCAGTACTTAAATCGATGTGTCGAACTGCCCGGGTTTCGAATCCCGCGGCCGGTGACCGTAGATTATCTATACTTGTACGGAGGATTGGCGCTCTCTGTGCAGGTATGGTAGGGTGGAAGAATGTTGGCTTGGGTCAATGTGAGAGATTGACACCGGTTGGCATTTGACCACCCCCCTAATTAATGAGGTTTTCCAGGTTTCCCTCATTCCTGCACTGAATGGTGGTTAGGGCCTACCAACATAAGTCGTTCCTGGGCGCAAATGCGGCCTGCGTAATAATAATATGCCGCCTCCTCTCCCGCACAAGTCTCCGACTTCTGGGCTAATTCTCGTAATTAGAATGAGGAGTAGAGATATTATTATTATTATTCTTTGCTGGTATTTTTGACTCCGCCACTTTCACTCCCCAAGCAAGGGTAAGCATCACCCCAAAATATTTAAATGGCATTGGGGGTTGAATAATATTTCTTTTGAAAACTCTTACAATTCTGTTTACAACAGACTTTAAATTTTATAATTCCGCCCAATACTAATTAAGACTTTTGATTTTAAAGTTGAAACTTATGTACAAACAATTAGTAACGGTAAAAATGTCAGTCATTCGAGTTAAGTACGCCAATGGTATAAATTTAGTATTTCTTGCGTTACATTGGTTTTTTGCGAATTGTTATCACTTTCGTAAAAAAAACCGAAGTCGAAATTGTACATCTATTACAGAAAAGGCAAAAAAAAGACAAGGCGAAAACAAAGACCGCCGGTCGCTGAATTACAAGTGGAAGTGAATCTTATTTGTGGAAGGGAGAAATGGGCGGTGACTATGAGACGCCTTCATTATAGCCATCCTTCTCTATCGCATGGATTTATATGACTTACTTTATCGCTCTTACGTAACGGCCGATGAACCATGGGGACTTTCCGACCCTGTATTTGACTGTTTCACATTTCGATGTGCTCATTAGAATGGATTACTCATTGACGGGTGATATATTTATCTTTACTACTCTGAGTCAGATAACTGTTGGCAGCATGAAAAGTTGGGCTTTTCGTTTTGTTTATATCTACTTATAGACCCCACTTAATTTTTTTGCAGATACTTTAGATACAATTACTATTAAAGAAATCTAAGTCGAAAGATACAGGGTGTCTGGTAAAAAGTAAACTTACAAGGTAAGCGAGCGCGACAAAACAACGCATTTGTAATACAAGAAGGGGATATATGATTTTATCTTGTAATTCAATTTCGATTAAACCTACAAATTCCATATTTGTACCGCATGAAAGAGTACATTTTTAAACTTATATCTGCAGAAATATTTTCAAACAAATGAACTTATCCCCTTCTTGCGCCAGATTTCTCAATTCAATTGCATGAGTATTTTTGATTATGCAAAAATAGTTCACTAATAATAATCACTGATTATTTTGACGCAAACAGGGAAAAAATAAAACTATACCCACAAATAAATAGCTTAAGACAATAGCTCATAGAACATTGAATTGTCTGGTCGAGCCAGTCGAATGATATGACGTCACAGATGCTCTCATGGGCGTAGCCAGAGGGGGTCAGAGGGGCCACGCACCCCCCAATTCTTGCTGCTGTTGCAAGTTTCAAAAATTACATAATTATTATTGCCCATTTGTTCTGTATAACTTTAATTAATATAAAAATTTAAACAAAAATAAGTATATTATTTATTTGTTTAGAAAATAAAACATTCAAATTGAATAACTTTAGACCACTGTTTGCTTTTGGTCGTAAATATTCTTGATATTTAATAAACTGTGGAAACTAATATGTTATTGTACATAATATTTAACATCTATAGTGATAAATTCAGCTTACCGAAACAAAAAGTCGCGCCCAATCCTATATTTCCTGGCCTAGGTACCAAATTTCACTTTAATGCTTCAACGATTTATTTTCCGTTTTATAACTGATTATATTATTATTGATATTTTTCAAAAACTTTGGCGCCTCAAAGCGGCCTTACTGTGCATTTTTGCATATAGGTAGATTACACTGGTCAACATTTGATGTAAGAATAATCACCGGACCTGACCAGGGTACTTATAGGTTTTTTCGATCGCTGATTCCGAATCCGAGGTTGGCCAAGCTCCATCACGTCAGGTTCAAGGTCATTTGAAGGTCAAATAGCCAAAAATTGTCTAAAAAAATCTGAAAATATTCATACGTATGTTTTTGGGGTAGCCCAGTTCAAATCCGCTGCTATTTTTACCATTCAAAGACATATAAAGGTCGTATCAAGGTCATTTGGAAGTCAAATCGAGAAATATGGTATAAAAAATCTGAGAAAATTTATACGTATGTTTTTGGAGTAGCCGAGTTAAAATCCGCTGTCAGTTTCACCCCTGTAGGACATCTGAAGGTCATATGAAGGTCATATCAAGGTCATTTGAAGGTCTAATCGAGAAAATCGTACTAAAAATATGAAAAAATGTATACGTATGTTTTTGGGCTAGCTGAGTTCAAAGTCGCTGTTATTTTCACCATTTAAGTACATCTAAAGGTCGTATCAAGGTCATGTCGAGGTCATTTGTAGGTCAAATCGAGAAAATCGGTCTATAAAATCTGAAAAAATGTATACGTATGTATACGACTCCTGACCAAATGAGGCGAAAACATAAAGGAGGCTAGCCAGTTAAGGCAATTTTCCGGTCAGTTAGGTAGAAATATAAGCGTGGTCAGCCAATTAAGGCAAGACGAGTGAATGTCCTAGCGAGTTAAGGTATGAACAAGAATGTGTCCAGCCAGTTAAGGCAAGACGAGTGAATGTTCCGATATTCAGTCGTGTTGACTTAATTGTCTGGACGCGCTTATATTCTTGCCTTAACTGGCCGGGACATATAGTCGTCTTGCCTTAAGTGGCTTGACACACTCTTTTTCCTGCCTTAACTGGTCGGAACATTCACTCGTCTTGCCTTAACTGGCTGGACACGCTTATATTTCTACCTAACTGACCGGAAAAATGCCTTAACTGGCTAACCTCCTTTATGTTTTCGCCTCATTCGGTCAGGAGTCGTATACGTACGTATACATTTTTCAGATTTTTTAGACCGATTTTCTCGATTTGACCTACAAATGCCCTAGACATGACCTTGACACGACCTTTAGATGTACTTAAATGGTGAAAATAACAGCGGCTTTGAACTCAGCTAGCCCAAAAACATACGTATAAATTTTTCAGATTTATTAGTACGATTTTCTCGATTAGACCTTCAAATGACCTTCATATGTCCTTCAGGGGTGAAACTGACAGCGGACTTTAACTCAGCTACTCCAAAAACTCTATAAAAAAATAAATATAACATTTCTCAGATTTTTTTAGACCATATTTCTCGATTTGACCTCCAAATGACCTTGATACGACCTTTAGATGTCTTTGAATGGTAAAAATAGCAGCGGCATTGAACTCAGCTACCCCAAAAACATACCTATGAATTTTTTCAGATTTTTTAGACCATTTTTGGCCATTTAGCCAACCTCGGATTCGAAATCAGCGATTCAAAAAAACAATAAGTACCCTGGTCAGGTCCGGTGATTATTCTTAGATCAGATGTTGACCTGTGTTATTAGCGGAAATCTTCGTAGATTGACTTTAAGAATCTAGGATGGCTCGTAAGGACACACTGTACAATCAACGCTGCTACAGTTGCGTAATGTGTTCATATTTTTCGTGTTCCGTTCTGGGTCAAGCAAGTACCAGCAGGGTCTGTGGTGGTAACCTAAAATAATCCAATATAGGAGCCGTTAGTTCAAGCATTCTTTTTCCGTCCCTTCATTCAACCTCGGCAGAGTTTAATTGGATTTAGGGCCCGAAACGCAAATTTTATTCAACGTCGATTAAAGAGTTGGAGGCAGTGATATTGGGACTGCATAAAAACTGAATTTCAGTTTGGAAATTGGTCCGAAAGAGAGCCATTTAAACTGTATCATTACTTTTCCAGTTCTATTTTGTTTAATTAGTTTCCGCCCAGTCCTGCTACATCCGCGTAAATTTAAAGAGTTTTGGAATTACACGGAAAAAAATTATGTTAAAAATGTGTACGATTGTAGCGCTGTTGAATACGATTTATACAACTGCAGTATGGCTCATATATTTCCAAATAATTTATGTTCGATATAGGGCATTAAACTTTACTATAATTCTGTGAAATATATTCTGCTTTCTATTTTTTTAAAATAAATTGCTTTAAATTTTTATAAAGTACAGCTTCTGTCACAGTATTTTAGAAGATTTTTAAAATACCTTTGAAGATATTTACAAATTTTATAGTAATTATTTTAGAATACTAGACGTATATACGTACGACATATAACATACATTAGCACGTCCGTATATGTGGCACGTATTTATTAAGTGGACAAAAAATGAAGCAATTATAGCTCGTTCAGTTTTTTTGGGACATGTACTTCTAAGGATTATATGACGCAATAAATATTCCTTTTCCAGTTGGGGACATACAGCAACAAGAATTTCATATGCACCGGAAATAAATATATTTCCATTTGTTGCACTTCTCCGATTCCAATGGAAAATATACCCTTGCAATAAATCCTAACGGTAAACAGCATGCAAAAGATCTAGAGGATTAATAGAATGCAATTTGTACGGCATAGCGAGGCAGTCGTCCTTTCATGAATTCTTTCTGTAGCCAGGACCATCTGAATGATTAAAGCGCAATCTGAAAGGCGTACTTTTTTACCAGAAAGTAATGCGAGAGGGTCTGTTTGTTTCCATTGTAAAAGTGCAGGGAAAATGTAGGTATAACTAATCTTGTAACAAACAATGCGTCCTGGAAAACAATAAAGCTTTATATTGATATGTAAGCAATGTTGACTTGAGTTTATGTTCAATTTTTTTTATATTTTCAAAAGATTGAACGCTCATTTCGCCATTTTTTAATTTTCAGTAGTTTTATATAAAAAACCTGTCGTGTCATAATATGAATATTTGTCCAACAGATTTGTAGGTATTTCACAGATTGGTTTTTAGTAACTGGTCCGAAACACCAGACCATCATGTCTATATATGTTTTTGGGGTCCCAGAATCCGAATATGGGGTCTGTTTAACCCATCAAGTCAAGATCAAGGTCCAGCGTTACATTTTCAAAATTCAAGATGGCGGATCCAATACGACGATCCGAGTATTAAAAATGATAAAATATTGAGATAAAAAATATCGTCGAATTCTACATGAAATTTTATAGTGCCAAAAAATCTGCGGAGTGAATTCCTCTTACGTTTTTTTGATTTAACAATAAATTAGAATATTCCAATATTCATAAATTTTTTTCTTGGAAAATATGCTTCTAATCAAAAAATAAACACTTTTTCCTTAAAATTTCATATAGAATTTGACAATATATTTTAAAATTTTTAGTATCCGGTCCTCCATATTGGATCCCCCATCTTGAATTTTGAAAAACTAACGCTGGATCAGCGACCCCAAAAGCGTATATGAGTGGTCAAATTTTCTGCATTAACTTTTTTCGCGATATGATCTTGGATTGACCTTAACCCTGACTTGATCGAGTTAAACGTTACCTCAGATTCGGATTCAGCGACCCCTAAAACATGGTCTGGTATTTTGGACCAGATACTTTTTCATGGTGCTGTGACATACGTATTAATACAAAAACACATTCGTGATAGGTAAGTCCAATAAAATGAGCCTTTAAATCGCAATTTTGGTCAACTTGCCTGAATTTTTGATACAAGTTAGTTTGAGATATGTATATAATAACAATAAGTGACAGTAACTTTTTTCGACCCCCGGCCAGGGGTGGAAAAAGATGGGTTTTTCAAGATAACTCAAACGGGGTAAGAACTAAAAAAAAGTTTCTTATAAAAGTTGTAGAGCATAAAATTCTACATAAAAATGATTACTGACTTTTTCCTGTACTATTAAAATTAACAGTTAAGTTAAGGAACGATTTCAGAAATTTGAAAAATGATCAGCAGAAAAATGAATGAATTTTATAGTTTTTTTTTTAAATATACTCTAAAAAATGTAAACTATTTTTTCAGAGAAATATATTGTATAGATATATTTTTTAATTTAACAGGGCAACAAAATTTAACAAAAGATCACACTAAAAAATTAGACCTAACTTATCCAAAGGTTATTCGTGCGCAGAAAAAAACGTGTTTTTTGCACTTTTAGGTTAGAATATCTCGAAAACGTGACGTATAGGAGCAAATTGTGACGCCGGACCTGGATTCTGCGGACCAAAAACCCTCGGGCAAGTGAGGTCTGGTTTTTGGGTGTGAAAATTGTTGTCCTATATTTTTAATAAAAGAGTTGTAACAATTTCACCAAGCGAATGTCATTTTTTATCTTACAATTAGTCGTAAAACAAAATTTCGGAAGCCACTTTTCATTATTTCAAATAATAATCAATCGAATGGCATAGAAAAAAATTGTTATAGTGTTAAATCATAAAATCCTTTAGAGGAAATTTTTTGAACTTATTTGAATTAGTTTAATACCTTTACAGTAGAGTTAAAAAATGCCAGAGCTACTAACGAATATATTTTTTAAACGAAAATATGTAACATTTTGTAGTGGTACGCTAGAATTATATTTAATACCTGCCCCAATAAATATATTTTGCTTTCTGGGAATTTACGAACCACATAAATTATACTTTGAATTATCCGAGATTATCCCAAATAAATATATTTAGCAAATGAGATTAGAATAAGTAGGCTGTAAACATAAATTAGATGTTGTTTATTAGGGTACATAAGCACAAACCGAGTAGGCAATGACCCGGATAAGTGTTAATTAGGACAGGGTAATAAAAGTAGGTACCTGGGGGCAAGTATAAAACCGAAAACATTTCGAGGCACGAACCAGAAGTGTTGAAGCCTAGTTCCTGCTCGGTTGTGTCTCGTGTTACCAGCGAAATTAGTAGAATAAAGTAGAGTTTTGTCCTCACTTGAAGACCAAACCACTATAACTTCACTTATCAAATAAAGCCAAATATTGTGTGCTACCGAAATCAGAACATTTTCTCACAATCAGTTTACTTCCAATTCGGAAAAGTTGTGGGCCATCTTCAGGCCTCACTTCCACGACCCCGTAAAACCTCCCCCTCCCCCGCAACCGCCCTTATTTCCTCGTCATTTACCTGCTAATTGCAGCTTGCGATAAATCAGGACTCACCGCCGGCCGCTCTGTTTCAGGGAACTCCGAGGTGGACCCGTGTCCGAGCATCGCGTCCTTCCGGCCGGGCTCCGTAGCCCTGACCAGCGACCAGCTAATGCCCGGCGATCGGATATACAGCGTGAATGGGATCACGACGTCCAGGATGCGGCCGGAGGAGGTGACCACCCTACTGGACAACGTGGACGGCAACGCTATGCTGGAAATTGAATATTCATTACCGAATTACGGTGAGTGGCTGGATATATTCGACCGTTTTTGACTGTTCCGGGTGAATGCTCTATAACCCGGGGGGGTTATTGCTTTATTCATCGTTACGAACAGTACCGTAACGGCATCAATTCATAGGCCATAATTTACACAAAAAATATCCGGAATTTGTCATTTAAAAATTCCGCGTAAAGTAGATTTAAATTTATTAAAGTAGTTTGTTTGCAGCTGTTAATTTTCTTGTAAGCTATGGACTGGCCCCAGAAAGAGAGATCAATTGCGCTGATGTGCGCAAGGCAGATAAAGCTAGTGCAGACAAAAGCCGATAAAACAAATAACGGTACACCGGTGTACCGATACAAAAAATACCGTAAACATACCTTAGAGTAAAATTTCTTAAATTTTTTTGTGTGATTAGTGTATGTGAAATATTTGCGAAAACTAAATATGGTGCAATCGTGTTTAGCGACCAATTGCATAAAGGGACGTTTAAAACCCATTACTGACCAAAACAAGAAAAACACATTTTTTAATGATATTTTTTATTAAAGTAGGTATATTCAAAACACATACATTAAGACTATTGAAAAAAATCATAAACAGTATTTTGAAAAAAAAAACACGTCCCGTAGTGATGTCGGATGTGAATCCGGCTGGATTCGGTACAAAGGAACGAGTTCGCGGTAGGATCGAAATGAATCGAGTCCGAAAAGTCAATCCGAGTCGTTCCACGTTCCATGTATCGAATAGGTACCGGAACTACCGATACCGAAGAAACAAACTTCGGATCTCGGAGAACCACGCCGCGTCTGGCGCACGTGTAAATCGTAAATCTTATGTTAGCTGCAATAAATGTTATATGGTACCTACGATACTTTTCTTTGTTTTGATTAGTAGATTTAAATTTTTAAAGTTTGTATATATTATATATTCTTTCTTGTATAAGTACACCTATCATAACGAAATATTTGCCTTCGCTTAGAAATATAAACATATATTTCTACGATTCCCTCTTTGAAATATGAAAAATAATCATTTTTCATTATGATTTAGTTTTAATTCACTTTTAATTACTTTTTTTTCATAAGCAAAACAGTGCATGCATTTTTTGAATGACTGGCAATAGATTAAATCGATTTGCCTTTTATTTTATGTTCATCTTATGGGTTTGTCTTAGTTAAACGCATCGACTCGTATTATCCAGTCATTAATTTAACAAATTTAAAAATAATAAGTGACTTACTTTATTTTACTTATATATTTTGCCAATAAGTAAATATTTATATTTACTAAATGTAAATATAATCATTTTTAAATAATTACTTTTAATTTATTTGCATTTAGGTATTAACTGTGTACTCTTTTTTCAAGTGTGTAGGATTATTTTAAGTATCATCAATGGCATAATAATCATATAAAAGAACAAATTGTGAAGAATTTAAATACCAAGCGCCGAGTATCTAATATCTAATAACCAGCTGTTCAAGTTCATATGAATCCGTTGCTGAAGCATCGAATTTATATAGCGCGCCCCATCTCTCAGCACTGTACTGCGTGTTGCCTCTATTCAATCTCTTTCCGAGGAACGAACCCGCCGGACTCGTTCCGTGTGCTGGTTGAACCTGGAATGAATGAGTCCACAAAAGTATCGAAACTTCCCATCACCTGTATACGCACCTTTGGCTGCACTAAAATTAATTAACTAAATTAGATTTTTATGTGAAAATTTTCAAAGTAAGCTGGATGCAAATGCACTTTACACAAATAAATAGTATTATTTTTGCGAAAACACTTTTTTCGTGCACTATTAACCTCTCTATAATATAATATGCCCGATAATGTCAAATTTGACTTCACCTGGTAGAGCGGATTGAGAGGGTCTTCCATGGGTTCAGTTGAATACTGAATTTAAAGCAACATCGCTGTTTTCTGTATCTACAGAGTGCTAAATCCGAAAGAAATTTTACCTGAGATTTCGTTGTGTGCACAGTGTAAAGTGCATTTGCATCCAGCTTACTTTGAACATTTTCACATAAAAAACTAAAAACGTCATCTTCCAAATCATAATCACTATCTATACTTGGTTGTATTGCATACGTTCCTGCAATATCCGTCTACAATCCCTCTTCTCCAATAATATTTTCGTCAAAGTTTTCCTCATCTGTAATTTCATCTGTTTCTGGCGACACATAAAAAACATCAACCGATTCAGCATTTTCACAATCTGAATCCTCTTCTAACAAAGCAAGTAACTCTTTAGTGGTTAGTGCCCTTTTCATTTTCTATTTTGACAAATGACTGTAATAATATAAACAAAATTATACCTTCTTCTATACAACACAAAATCTCTTACCTCATATTGGCACTAGATGTATCCAAAAAAATAACTATTATGCATTACAAGAAACTTTAGTTCAAACAATATTTTATACAAAACTACACTTTTTTACACAAAAGAACACTTGTTCTGACAAGTCCTGTATTTTATATGCCAAGATTTGTCCAGACTTGCATAGGAATGCATAAATATGTCAATCGCTATCGGCCAAAGGTGCGCGTACGCATCCACTACATATATGTATCATTATGACCATCGTTTTGATAACATATTATGTAAAAAAAAAACTACATGAGTATCAAAATAGATATTTTATTTACGCCTGGCTCAAAAAAATACTCTGCTCGTTTTTACCAACTTAGAACAATATTTGTTTCAAAATGTGTTCTAAAGTTTTAAATATCCTAATTTCTTTTAAAAAAATAATATTAAAACAATATTATTTTTAGTTAAATAAAAATACTAGTACACTCTCTGGACTGTTGAGTAAGATTCTGTAGGTAGGAAAGCATAGAATTTTACGGATGATCTCAAAAAAAAATTTAAAATAAAAGGGTGCGCGTTTACGCACCTTTGGCCGTTAATGGGTTAAGTGGAGAAAAAAATAAATTTTCTAGGTAGGAAAGATGGTACCAACATGTTTATTTTTCGCATCTTTCTGAAAATAATGACCAAGTAGAGTTGTTTCTGATGATAACTTATTAGATTATATTATTTCCCCCATCCTCAGAAATAAGATGTCATTTTAACGTTAGATATGTTACTCTTCGAATTATTTTTTAACATCAAACTGAATACAAATAAACAGTTTCAACTGAATTATGCTCATAATGTTGTTCAGCAAAAATTCTCTTTAAATAATAAGTTGAACAAGGAAAGCATCGATATAGTTTCAATTTATGCAGTTTTGCATAAATTACTTCAGAAGTGCTTGGAGTAATTTTAACTGATCGAGCTTACGACATGAGGAAAATAAATGGAGAAATACATAAAGAAGGCTTTATAAAAACAATTTGGAATATTAGAGCTAAAACAATTCAAGTATTGCACTGAGATTGGTATACACTACTGGAATAAATATATTTCATTTTAAATTTCTAGTTATTAAATTCTCCCTTTAATACCTCCAATTTGTACAGAAATTCCATATAAACAAATAAGTTATCTTGTTCAAAATTCTTTCGGGTTTGATGGAAAATTGATGGAAAAATGTGTAAGAAATCAAAATTTCTTTTACAGCCTAAAGCCTTTGCAAACCCCAAAGGATAATACAGAGGAAAGTTATTCTAATTAAAAATTGCAAAGATGCACATTTTTCGAGAAAAACGAAGGAATATTTGTTAAAGGTTAACACTAAAAAAAGATTAACAATAAAAAAACGTTTAGCATTAAAAAAATCTAATTCAGTAAATCTCGATTAATTAGCAATTTTAATTTCCTTAAAGTAATTAGTTTGCTGTATTTTACGACAATTAAAGGCTAAATAATTTTTTTTTAAATACAAAAGCAAAAGATATTAATTTACAAAAGTAAATAAAGTGCATTATTTTTTTAAATGTAGTTAAAATTATATTTTAGAAAATTTAATACAGTAAAAGTAGCAAATAGTCACCCTCCACCTCCAATAATGAATTTTGACAAAAATTAGCAGTAAAAATATAAAAATGTACATACAGTTTACGAGAACATCTGGTTAGTATTTTTTTAAATTTAAATAATATATTTCCTGAGAATAAAAGTTATTCTAAGGTTAGCAAAGTTATTATAACCTAAGCTTTCATGCATATTAAAACTTCTCCTACGAAGACCGCAAAAGTTACCCGACGTTATTATTTTTGAAGGGACACATACCGGATTAAGTGCCCCCTATGTTTTTGTAGCTAAAGGCCACTGATAGAAAGGATTTTAAATCGCATTATCCAGATTAGGACCGCTTACCGCCTACATCCTAGCATGGTCCTGATTCCTTCAATTCATTTTATTTTGGTACAGAGAAGATACTAAGGTTATCTCAAATAATTAATTAATGAGTGTTAACAAAGCTAAAAAAAAAGGATAAAGTAAACTATAAAGCCATTCAATCGTCTATAATTAGGAATTTAGTTTTTTCGAAAAGTGTCACAAAATGTTGACATTTAATTTTAAATAACTTTCTACAAACATACAAATTTTCACGTTGATAATTTCACCAGTATTTACTAAGTTCATTTTATTATTTTCTAAAAAAAAAATAACAACACGCTAATATCTTAAAGGCATCATTTATAGAATCCTCAAACTTCATTAATATTAGGTGGCTTTGGTTACTATTTAGATTGTCATCATGTGATCAAGTCAACAGTTTTTTCGTAATTTATTTCAATAATTTTAACTCTTTGGCAATGTTTGTAACTTATTTAGATATTGTCATTTAATTTTTGCCATTTCGATTAACAAATTGTTTTTAGAAAATAGTAAAATGCACCCTGTCAGTGCGCCACTGGTGAAACAATCAACGTCAAAATTGGCACGTTTACAGAAAGCAATCAGCAAATATTTCCTCCACGCAAAAAATCATTCTTACGTTCATTGAAAATATTTTGCTTAAAGTGACCTTCTCTGTACGCTCTACCGAAGTTCGGCTCATTAAAACGGAAGCACCCTGTATAAAATATTCTGCTAGATAACATTTTTCAAGCAGTCTAGCAACGTAGTTAGAAATAAATATATAAAGCAATAATATCCCGTTCCCAAAATGCATTTCATATATTATGCAACAAATGCATTCGCGTAAAATTCATGAGGGTGCTATTCACAACTAGGGCTTTAATAATATCGTGACTGATTAAACGCTGTAAATTCGTGCTGGCATTACGTACTTTGTTTCAAATGCTCCCCTGCGTTTATGAAATTTATTCTAAACGTCCTCCAATGCCAGGTAGTAATATTACTGTTTAAATTTTATTATTCCAAGGTCTTTATTTATCTACACTAAAGTAAATGGCAAGGATATATATACAGGGTGTTAAAACAAGAGTGTAAAATATTTAAGGAGGTAATAGTATGAACCAAAATAAGCAGAAAAGTCTCAATAAACATGGGTCCGCAAAGTAACGGTTGCGCTGATATATAATGTTTTATGTTTTTAGCCCCTTTTTTTATTTTGCAAAAACGTTGTGTATTTTCTTATAATAGTTGGTTGATGTTTAGAGAAATAAACAGTACGTATTTGACAGTTATTCTCGGTGCACAAGTTTTCTTTCGCTATGGCTGGTTACTCTAACGCATAATTAACAGACATGCATTTCATGTATGGTCGTGCTAATGGGAACGCCACCGAAGCGCGACGTCTTTATGTTGACGCTTATCCAAATCGCCAGATTCCTTCACAACGCATGTTTGGAAGAATTCACCAAAGATTGCGTGATACCGGTTCCTTGAGCAAACAGTGCCATTTATCCGGAAGACCAAGGTCGGTATCCACTCCTAGAGCAGAAGAAGAAATTCTAGCACTGGTAGAGCAGAATCCAGGTACGAGTGTGCGGAGAATATCAGCCGAGGTAGGAATTAGTGGTCCTCTTGTTTGGAGAATCCTTCACGAGCAACTGCTTTATCCATACCATGTGCAACGAGTACAGGCCTTAAATCCAATAAATGATCATCAAGCACGTTTGGTTTTTTGCCGCTGGTTTCTACGTCATGATGCTGAAGACCCTCGTTTTCTTGCAAACATTCTTTTTACTGATGAGGCCGGGTTCACAAGAAATGGAGTGTTTAATTTTCACAATACGCATATTTGGGCCGACGAAAATCCTCATGCTCTAATAGAATCTGGACATCAGGCACGTTTTTCATTAAACATTTGGATGGGTATTGTAGGTGACAGGTTTCTAGGTCCTGTTGTTTTACCAAACCGATTAACAGGCGCTGCTTACCTCAACTTTCTGCAGAACACACTGTATGAGTTTTTGGAAGACATTCCTTTGAATCAGAGGCAACAAATGTGGTTCCAGCATGATGGTGCTCCAGCTCATTTTTCCATGGCCGTTAGAGAGCATTTACACCAAACTTTTCCACATAGATGGGTAGGAAGGGCCGGACCTGTTTTATGGCCTCCAAGATCGCCTGATCTGAACCCTCTAGATTTCTTTGTTTGGGGATATTTGAAGACATTAGTGTATGGTACTCCTGTAAATAGCCTGGAAGAGCTGCAGCTACGGATTAATCAAAAGTGTCAAGAAATCCAAACCAAGGAGGGTGTTTTCGAAAGAGTTCGAATATCGTTGAGACGAAGATGTCGTGCCTGCTTGGAAATGGACGGAGGGCACTTTGAACATCTTCTGTAACTTTGTTTTTTGTTTGTTAAAAGCTTCCTTTGTCGGTTTATTCCTAATAAAATAAAATGTTTGAAAAACGAATAGTGGTCCATATCTCCGCAACCGTTACTTTGCGGACCCATGTTTATTAAGACTTTTCTGCTTATTTTGGTTCATACTATTATCTCCTGAAATATTTTACACTCTTTTTTAACACCCTGTATATGCACGAAAAATATTGTGATAACAGCTGCTTTAACATAGTTGGAAAATTTAAAACGGTAAACTGTTGAGTTTTAAATTCCATAATGAGATAACAGTGAAGCTTGTTTCTATTGCCCAAAAGTGGTGAATAGTTAAAATAACTTTAACCTATAAAGAGATCAAAATTACCTGTTTGTTTGTCTGTATTACAAGGAGTGAACTAATATACATGATAGATGGCGCTTCGAATAATGAAAAAACTGTTCGTTTGCGATATCTGATGTTATACGAGGCACTTGTATGAGTATAATCAAAGTGATATTACCAAGAGGTTATAGTATTAAGTGAAATTGAGAATAAAATGTATGTTAAATTTAATTAAAATCTAACGGAATTCAAATTTCGCTACAATTCTCACCTCATACCTTTCCTTCCCAATATTCTTTTTAGTAACATTTGATTAATTAGGTCGTTAATTGCTAAAAAACAAATAAGATTTCCGTGTATAAAGTATTCTTTAGTTTTTACTGACCATACTCGGCCGATTCATTAATTTCAGGAGAATCTACTTTAGACGTCACAATACAGATACTGGATTTATGTAGGTCAATAAAGTTTATATATTTCCCCTTTCCTCATTCATTCCTGTCAAATCCAGTTTTGTTCTCCGCCAACGAAGTTACAAATTGACGGGTCTCCTGACACATAATGGCTACAGGTCGGAAGGACAACGCGATAGCAAAAAACTTAGCTTTCCTGTCATTCTTAATGTACTACGGAGTGGAAATAACAATGTATCTGGTGCCTGCATCTATTCGTCATACGGCAGAGTATACAGAATGTCCTCAGTATGACTGAGGTGTGTTCACGTATGTTGCCATTTCGATTAACAAATTGTTTTTAGAAAATAGTAAAATGCATCCTGTCAGTGCGCCACTGGTGAATCAATCAACGTCAAAATTGGCAAGTTTACAGAAAGCAATCAGCAAATATTTCCTCCACGCAAAAAATCATTCTTACGTTCATTGAAAATATTTTGCTTAAAGTGACCTTCTCTGTACGCTCTACCGAAGTTCGGCTCATTAAAACGGAAGCACCCTGTATAAAATATTCTGCTGGATAATATTTTTCAAGCAGTCTAGCAACGTAGTTAGAAATAAATATATAAAGCAATAATATCCCGTTCCCAAAATGCATTTCATATATTATGCAACAAATGCATTCGCGTAAAATTCATGAGGGTGCTATTCACAACTAGGGCTTTAATAATATCGTGACTGATTAAACGCTGTAAATTCGTGCTGGCATTACGTACTTTGTTTCAAATGCTCCCCTGCGTTTATGAAATTTATTCTAAACGTCCTCCAATGCCAGGTAGTAATATTACTGTTTAAATTTTATTATTCCAAGGTCTTTATTTATCTACACTAAAGTATATGGCAAAGATATATATACAGGGTGTTAAAACAAGAGTGTAAAATATTTAAGGAGGTAATAGTATGAACCAAAATAAGCAGAAAAGTCTCAATAAACATGGGTCCGCAAAGTAACGGTTGCGGAGATATGG
>NW_019416361.1:224211-251292 GCF_000390285.2 Anoplophora glabripennis
TTAACACAACGCTGAACTGCACTTTGAAAAATTTTGTACTCAACAACGCCGGGAAATTGATTTTGAAATTCTATGAAACATTCCTCAATAGAATACTTCCATATTCCATCAATCTTGCGTCCATTTCTAAAGTAGGACTCTATGATATACACTTTTTGTTCTTGAGAAAACACCATTTTAAACTCTTTTTAAAACGAAAATATTCAAATTGATAGCGGCGATATAGCGCTTTGACAGATGACGTTTAAGTTCATTTGCTATACGCTACGCCCTACGTCCAAATTTTCAGAACCAACTTGACCACGTTTTTATTTGAACGCTCGTTATTTGATATCCCCCTTAAATTAACAAGATAAGGTTAACAAAATGTCACACAAAATAGTTATTTACCTACGACCACTACTGTAAATACTTAAAAACATACCGTCTGCGATCAATGTAAGATTCCTATTACGTACGGTAAAAAAATCGCACAGCTTGGTAAAAAAATCTTACAGTTTTCCTAGCAACCGCCTAGCAACGGTCAATACAATACTGTTTGTAGTCACTATTCCTTTAAAACCAAAGAAATTATAGTAACATTATATACAAGTGTTGGATAAAAATATAAATAACTCCTTAACTACTTTTTTTTTTATTTTAGTAAAGGAACTATACCCCAGTTAAATATTTTTAAATAAAAAAATATATTGGAAAGCTCATACTTACTCATCCACGACTTGAAATAGCGAACTCTATCGTTCATTACGCCAATTTTTATTAGAGAGCACGATCTACGCATCACGCAATGACCAAGGATCAGCGGTATACATAAATATGTTATCTTTATCCTTCAATATCATTACCACGCACGCCGCCTCCTCATTGGAACCATCAATTTGTCACCATATCGACCATAAAACTCGACTGGCATGTTGACCTTAGGCCGGAAAGTACAGGAAATCTACGTTCTCGCTGTTATTTTTTAATATCCTTTTGTAAAGTGATGTGTTTTTTCGGGACTGAAGTTTATTTTTCTAAATAACACCTTCGGGCAGCTTTAAAAAAGGGGAAACTGTGACAAACTTTTTGTTTTAGCACAGGAATATCGACAGGATGTTTACTAACTTTGAATTTTTTTTAAGGGCAATTCTTGTTATATTGAACCATATGATACACAAAGAATAAATATTGACGTACATAATACAAAACATGTTGAGAGCTGCTGTCGAGAGGGAATAATATGTTGCATTATCATACACAAAATATCTTATTAAAAGAATTTTTCACAATGCCAACCCAAAAGAGCTAAGTCAACAATCATCTCGATCATCTCAAAAATTATGTTACTACTGAAACAAATGGTTACTACTAAAACGTTTAATTTTTTCAAAACTTTGATCACCCTGTATATGAAATCAGTAAAATAGTAATATTTTTAAGAGTGCAAAAATATACAGGACTGTTTTCGAAGAATGACATTTTCTCAGAGATTTATAAAGTTTTCCTTCTCGTTTTCGCTCTTCAGGACACAATAGTGAAACACACTGTGTAGTTATTTTACAAGCTAATATAGGTAGATGTCCTAATACCGGTGATATTGCTGTACTCTACAGTTCTAGTTCTAGTCTACAAGGGGGAAAAATGCAATGTCCGATATCCCTACGTTTTGGGGTCGCTGAATCCGAATTCGGTGTCCGTTTGACGAAGTTAACTCTTGTTCAAGGTATATTATTTGAAGGTCAACTTTTGTTTTTTAAAGGCAGTACAATTTCTGACGCCCGAATGCTGAAAGAACAAGAAACTTTATATTCGGATACGTGATTAATTTATTTTTTAAAGTTATGTGCAAGGTTATTCGAAGGTCAACTCGTCTTTTATTGGTAACACAATTTTTGTTCCCGTATTCTAAAAGAGCGGGAAATTTAACAGTCGTGTACGTGGTTGATTTGTATTTTAAAGACATGTTCAAGGTTATTTGAAGGTTAACTCTTGTTTTTTATGATTTCTGACCCCAGACTTCGAAAGAGAGGGAAAGGACCCCGCACTTTTCTTATGGAAAATGGCTTTCGGCTAATTTTCTTGAAATTTTGCAGGTTGATAGTTCTCAATATGTAGATCAAAAGTCCTATAACCCCTCCTTCCCCCAAAAATCCACCCCCAAGGAGCTACGGAGATATAACTGATTTCTGAATGTGAAACAATTTTTATTCTTGTAGTCCAACCAAACAACCACCCCTATGACCCTTCAACTACCGACCATATAACCCCTCCCCTGACTCATACCCTCACCCACACCACCACCGACCATCAAACCTCTTCCCCCCAATGGCCCCAATACTGCCCCTAAGAAGATTGATGGATTTAACTGATCATGAGTATTGGCCAACCAACATATTTTTACTCTCAGACAACCATTACCCCCGACCATTTACCACATTTTATACCCCACTCACTTGACCCTCACCCTTGACTCAGTACCTCTGAATAGTGGTAGTAGGATGATAATATCAAAAAAGTAACTCGAAAGAAGTGACGCTAAGTTAGTAAATAACCCCTCACAATAACACAGGTCAACATTTGATCTAGTCATAAGTAACTATGGTATATAAAGGTTTTTTGAGTCGCTGATCACGTATCCGAGGTCGGTTAAGCTCCATCACATCAGGTTCAAGGTGATTTGAAGATCAAGAACTGACCTCCAAAAAATCTGAAAAAATCATGCTTATGTTTTAGAGGTCACTAAACCCGAATCCGAGGTTGTATACACCCTAGAGGTCATTCAAGGTCATTTCAAGGTCACTCATGAAGTATTTTGGATAGAGAAGTTAAAATCAGTCTGAAAAATCTGAAAAAAATTCGTCTGAATGTTTTTGAGGTAACTGAACACGAATCCAAGGTTATTTAAGCTCCATCACGTCAGGTTCAAGGTGATTTGAGGGTCAAATCAAGAAATGACCTCCAAAAAATCTTAAAAATTAATGCTTATGTTTTAGAGGTCACTGAACGCGAATCCAAGGTTATTTAAGCTCCATCACGTCAGGTTCAAGGTGAATTGAAGGTTAAATTTAGAAAAAGTTGTGTAAAAAAATTTCAAAAGTGTATTGAAGTGTTTTCGGGGTCACTGAGTTGATCTGGAGGTAATTAAAGGTATTCAAAGAGTTTCCATCTGTCTACGTATAACCATCTACACATTTGTATGGTGATATAGTATCTTTTTCTGATGGTTTACTTTCGTTCTACTATTCTGATTAAGAAAGTTGACATATGACTATCCCATACGTTGACACGGTCACCATGGCAAGGGATTTACTTGACTCAAAACCTCAGGTTGTTGCATTAGCAAAAGAAGTCAAGCACGCATTATATCATTAAGTCAAATTATTTCTGCATTTTATGTTTTTTAAGTTACGCAAGTGGCTTGTGTTAGCCCTGGCCCTTCCTTAACTTGATTACTGCTCAGTCTTTTACCTAAATGTGACAGACAAAAAAATAATAAATGTAAAAAAGCTCTAAAATGCAAGTGTATCAGAATACGTGATTGGTTTTAGGAGGGATGCAAACAACGAAACATACGAAAACCGATACCGTTACAAGGATAACGTTCCTGAGTTGATCAGTATTTTTATTAAATAACCTTGGATTCGCGTTCAGTGACCTCAAAAACATTCAGACGAATTTTTTATGATTTTTCAGACTGATTTTAACTTTTCTGTCCAAAATACTTCATGAATGACCTTGGAATGACCTTGACTGACTTCTAGGGTATATCGTATAGGTAAACAAACCTTGGATTCGGGTTCAGTGACTTCTAAAACATAAGCATGAATTTTTTCAGATTTTTTGGAGATCATTTCTTGATTTGACCTTCAAATCACCTTGAACCTGATATGATGGAGCTTAACCGACCTCGGATTCGTGATCAGCGACCCAAAAAATACCTAATACCGTAGGCACTTCTGACGATTGTCCCTAGATCAAATGTTGACGTGTGTAATTAAATCTTCACTTTCAAAAACTCGGTGTATGGAAAATTTTTCACGACAGCCATGAAATTATAAGCCGTTTTCAGCATTGAATTACCCTCATAATTTTCAAGAAAAACGCATTTCCCGTGATACACCGAACACCCTGCACTGTAAACTTACATTGAACTTTGCTACAATCTTCGCGAACACCCAGCATATTCGTCGGATACAGAAAGTTTGTACGAATTAATTAATATTTAAACAACCCAAGACAAACAGGGATGCCGTGAGCCGGCGTACATTTTAAACTTCCCAATTTCGCTGTCATCCACACTAATAAATACAATGATACCAACTACGTCGCGTTGTAAATATTAATTTCCTGTTTTCGTAGGCGGAACGGAACATAACCTTAAGTTAAATCAAATATTAATTTTCCATTATAGGTAGGCAAAAACAATTTGAAGCGGTTGCCCTGCGACAGACATTTTAATGGGTCTGTGTTCCAGGTCCAGGCTACACTGGGAAATCGGATTGTTTGGATTATTTTTTGAGCCTGTATGTATGAAATCTGTGTGAATAACTAGAAATATTGTCTTTCACATGCTAAGACTGTTGAACATTAATATCACGAATACAACAGAGACTTATTGTGACATGCGTTATTCTAGAAAATGATTTCATGTGCTTAATTTCAACCAATTGCCGTCTAGTGAAAACAAAGGGAACGTACAATTTCAAATCAATACAAGGTGTTTCTGAAATAAGTACGTTCCTTGAAAATGGCGTTAGAGAGCATGAAAATGAGCAACTTTTATTAAGCAACTGATGGTCTAAATGCTTCCATTTTCGAGAAAATTAATTGAGAAAATTAGTCATAAATGTAAGCCGACTATGTGCATCTTGTGCACGTGCGTTGTGTGTTGCAGTATTACTTAGTCAGTGTATAAAATGGTTTCTGATCAAGAACTAGCAGATATGGTGTTAATGTACAGGCTGTCTCAAACTCGATATTATGGGCCTACTGTGAGCAAGCCGCAAGCATTTCGCTCAATATAATTTACTCACGAGCCAGTTAAGAAAGGATAAAATTAAAAAACTCATTACCGATTTAAGGAAACGGCAACAAATGTTCCATTCGCAAAAATCAAATCTAGACAGTGTTGTTAAAGCTAGTTTTATAATTAGTTTCAAAATAGCGAAAACATCGAAGTCATTTTCTGAGGGACAGTTTGTTAAAGAGTGCCTAGTAGAAGTTGCAGAACTTTTGTGCCCAGTAAAGAAAGAGTTTGAGAAAGTGAGCTTATCGCGACGTACTGTTGTTCGACGTACAGATATGATGGCTAGTGATATCAAAAAAACATTGACCGATAGGTTTTCAAGCACTTTGGATTGCTTTGGATGAGAGTACAGATTTATCTCAGCTTAGCTCAGTTAACTATTTTTATACGAAGTGTTGATGAAGAATTTACAGTGACAGAGGAATAACTGACTTTACGGCCGCTACAAGGGACCACTACTGGAAAAGATATTTTTGCCGAGGTACAAAGTACTTTTGAGCAATATAGTTTGCAGTGGTGTAAATTAATTGGAGTGTGCACATATGGTGCGCCTTCAATGGTCGGTTCACGAAAAGGTTTTATAGGAATTCTGAAGGAAAGAGCAACCTCTATGAATGTGCAAGAATGGTTTTATGAACTTAGAAAAGAAATAGTTGATTTTATGGAAATGGAAGAGAAAATATTGCCGCAAATTTGTGATCCAACTTGGCTTTGTGACTTGGCATTCCTGGTAGACATCACAGGACACTTGAAGCTTCAAAAACAAGGGCAATTTGTAAATCAGCTGTTCAGTCATCTTAAATCTTTTCAAAACAAAATTCGCTTGTGGGAAACACAAATGAGAAGTAAAAACTGTTTTCATTTTTTAACATTATCAAGCCACGAAAACATTGAATACGGTCGCTATCCTGAAGAGCTGGTACTACTGTCAGAGCAATTCACTGATCGATTTTCCGATTTTAAAAATACGGATAGCACTTTTAATATTTTTGCAAATCCTTGTAAGTGTAATGTGGAAGATGCTCCGATGGAGTTGATCGAGCTTCAAGAAGACTCATATTAGAAGTCTAAATCTGATGATGTGCAACTAGCGAATTTTACAGAACATACCTTTCCGAAAAAAAGTATCCACAGCTGAGAGTTTTCGCGCGAACATTAATTTGCACATTCTGAAGCACGTATAAATGTGAGCAGCTTTTTTTCAATCATGAAAATTAATAAAAATAAGTACTCGGCTTACAGATATTAATTTAGAAAACACTTTGCGCCTATGTACTACTGATATTGACCCCAATATTGATCATCTTGTTTCTCAGCTTCAAACTTAAGTATCTCATAAATTTTCATTTGATTTTTCTATCTTTTTTTTATTAATTTGCTTTTTATATGTTTGATTATGCTATTATAATTAATAAATAAAAAAATGTGTGAATTTATTCACTACTACCTACTTATTTCTTGCCTACAGCCCGCGACCTGATTAAGTTCCGAAATTACGCCCTCAGCTAAGCAAAGGTTGCCCATACCAGTTTTAGACCATCAGTTGCTTATTAAAAGTTGCTTATTTAGTTGCTCTATCACCCTTTTCAAGGAACGCGCTTATTTCTGAAACACTCTGTATCCCTACATTTTATCTGAAATGCTCCACAGCATCTTTCATAAAATCACACAACCTATTTTCAAAAACGGTTTCAACATTGGATACCCCCGTCCGTCGTCTAAAATTGAACAACTTCCCCTCGCTATTATTTTAGAGCCCAAATTCATCAAACGTGTCCCGAGAATAAACTGCCTTGTCTCAACTACAAAATGATTTAATTTAAAATGAGCAGTTGTCTCGATGTAGGAGCTTCAAGTTTCGAGGCTATTATCTCTTCCACTTTGTTCTTACATACCTGCCTAATGTATGACTCTAATTTGAATATCATATGCGGGATGCCTACGGAACTTTCCGCAATTAGAAGTTTCTTATCGGTTCTGGAGCCCCGCGTTCAGATACGGAGGAACCTGTACAAGGAATTTAATCAGATAAGAGACTTCTTATGTGCGCGCCCCGAGATAAAAATGAGCTCTTTCCTTAACAAGAAAGACCCCTGCCCTATTTTTTAGCTTTAGATGTTATTCCAGATACCTGCCTCAAGTCTGCAGTGGCACTTAATTTGAATACGATTATTTTTTTGTTCTTCTACTTTATCCACCTTATTTGTAGACATTAATCGTTGTCTCTAGTTCGTGTACTACATTGTTATACCATTACCATTATACCATCAAGCTGATTGATCAAAGGAAATTAGGTATTACTTCAGCTTATATTACTTAGATCTTCTTCAGATGCAACTCTGAAACCCTATAGATTAAATAGGTTGATACCAAGTTGTTGTAGAAACCTTGTTTTTGGACCAGATAATTATGAAACTCGGAAAATACTGATCCGATAAATCTGAAAATTTGGCAACCTAGCAAAGACAACAAGCTAGTGTGAATTATGCTTATAGTACAGCTATTTAAACTTTTCTCCTCCGAATTCTTTGAAACTGAACCGATGGACTTGAAATTTGGCAGATAGTTAAAGGAAAGGTCAATGGACATTGACGCTTCTACCCTGTTGGGAGTTGATAGAGAATCAAATTTTGAGCAAAAAATATTCGAAGAATTTTTTCGAGTAATCAAGTTTTTTAGTTATCCACGATTGAAAACTTGGAATTTTTAGTGAAAAAAAAAACACTTTTTCAAAGAATTTTTCGCGAATAACTCAAAAACTACGCATTTTATTAAAAAAAAAGTGTAATGAACAAAAATGTAGCTTATAAATAAACAAAGAAAATCGCTTTTAAAAAGTGTTGTACGTCCTATACAAAGCGAAATATGGTTAATGGAAGGGGACTTGTTTTGGGGGGAATACTCGAATCGATGTATTCAACGTCAAATAACGGAAAAAGGATTAATTTTACGTGTATAACGCTCCTGGAGTTTTTTGTAGTTCTCAAAAAGACCTTCAAAATGATCACTTATAAAAGTTGATTAGAGCAAAATTGAAGGAGTTATCGTCAAAAAGATGGGTCGCTCATATTTTTTATGGAAAAATAAGCAGTAAACGCTGTACCATTTCTATCAGAATTAAAATTAATCGTAGACCCTTTACTATTAGTTTTGTTTTAGTGTTTTTCATACGATCCTGAAATTAGACCGGTTTAGAATGCGTATTTTTTTAATAATGTACGGTAAAAGTTGAAAACGTATTTGTCATTATTCAAAAAAAAATGCCTTATTTATATAATAACTCTGAAACTATGAAAGATACTTAAAAAATGATAGAAAAAATGTAGCTTTTTTTTCAACAAATATTTTGCTTTTTTTATTCCTGTAGCATAAAAAATAAAAGAGATATCGCCGTTTGAAGTATTCATTTTAGTAAAAAACGACCTGTCTCGAGCATTTCGATCCTTTCCCTTTAAAAAACGATCTTACAGCTCTTGAAATTATCTTTAATATGCTTTTTTGTAGGATACTATAGCTTCAAAATTAACCGAGTTATGGTAAAAAAACCAATGACATTTTTTCGGAGCAAAATAGGCTTTCCCATTTTTATATATTATGTATTATACAGGGTGATCGAGAATGATTGACCATGCCGCCTCATACTGATTTTTGATGTGCGGCATACCAGTTTTTGATACCAATACTAGAATCATGAGCGCAGGTTGAGGGATTTTAATGGTAAACAAATAATTACGTTCAAACGTCAAATAAATTAGGTTACTGTCAAAATGGAAATTCATAATAAAAATATCAATTATTTAACAAAAATCAAAGTTATTTCACAAATTAAGCAATACTGATGGACCAATAAATGTTATTATTGTTATTATTATTAAAGAGGATGACAGAATCAAATGTAGGTTTAGCCTAACTTTTCCAAAATTCTTATTTCATTTACAATTAGAAAAACTTTTAAATCAAAGTTTGATGTAGCTAATTTTGAATAACGACTGTAAGTGCTTCAGCGATTTTATTTTTAAAACGTTATGAGTTAATTTTAAAACAGAAGCACTATTGTGGCTACATTCTTGGCATCTAAGACGATTCAGCTATACAGCGATACGCTGCAAGCTGCTGTTTTTCATCAAAGCAAACTGCTGTATGCTTATAAGACGACTATTTTGCAGCTACTGCTTTCACACTTCTGAATATCCAGCGCAAGCGATCCAGCCCAAAAATTTATGCTGAACATTTTAGTTAGCTGTCGAAATTCAGGAAAAGTGTCTTAAAAAAATTTGCTTCAAGCAAATGCAAGCAGTTGGAAGTGCTTGATTATGTTAGATGGTAGGATTGTCTGTATGACCGAGAGCAATAAACAACAGTTACATGCAATATATAATAACAGAGTAATTGGAATTTTTTCACATTTTATTGAATATTTTACCTTAAAATTACATAAAATCCATAAAAATATCTATATTTTTACAATAAATGTTCAATATGATGTCCATTGTTGTTCAAGCAGGTATTAATTCTTCTTTTCATATTATTAAATACATTCTGTAAAACATTTTGTGTAATACTCCTAATTTCGTTTGTAATTGCCTCTTGAAGTTCTTCAATCGTGTGTAACCGTTGAGCAAATACTGAATTTTTTAAAAAACCAAATAAATAATAGTCTAGGGGTGTAAGGTCAGGAGAACGTGGTGGCCATCTATCTCGACTAATTATTCGATCATCATAATACTCTCTAATCAACTCTAAAGTTTCGTTAGAGGTGTGAGCTGTTGCGCCATCTTGCTGAAAGTATCCATGATGGATTTCATCGTCGTGAAGTTCCTCAAAAAATGGTAACAATATTTGCTGCCGATATACCTGCCCAGTTACATTTTCACGGAAAAAATATGGTCCGATTATTCTTCTACGTGACATAGCTACCCAAACACCAAGTTTAATAGGGTGCAGAGTTGTTTCACGCAAAATATTAGGGTTTTCTGTGTTCCAAGAGCGATAATTTTGGGAGTTTACGTACCCACTTAAATGAAACCACGCTTCATCAGAAAAAAATGTTAGATCTAGAATATCGTCGTCATTCAGATTTTCGTTAAACCAATTACAGTATTGCACACGTTTTCCAAAATCTAACGGAAGTAGTTCCTGCACAACACTAACTTTATAAGGATGAAAATGCAACTTCTTTACTGCTTTATGGCATGATCCATATGATATTCCTATAAACAATTTAGGAATAATGATACAAATTTTAGAATAAATATTTGTTATTAAGTACCTGTTTGAGCAGATAACCGACGTAGTGATTTGGTTGGACTAGCTCGTAAGCGGTTTTCAACATCTTCCAAGACTTCCTCTGTAAGAATAGACTTTCTGCCTGGAGATTTTCCTCTACAAACACTTCCAGTGTTATGGAAGCGTTCCACTAATCTCTTCACGTGTCTCGAAAAAATTTCATAATCAATTTCATCATTTGGAAATTGTTCTTGAAATTGTAAATGACACGAATTCATCGAATATTTCCAACCATTACCATTGTTTTGTCCACTACGAAAATAGGCCTCCAGAAGAAATTTATCATGTTCTAATGAAAATGCCATGTTAACCTAAATTAAAAAACCGATTAGGTTAGAGAACAACATACGCAATAAATTAATTACTCACGTATAATATCCACCTACTCTAACTGTAGTATTGAAAAATACTGTTTTATAATGTCGCAAAATATATCAGGTAACAACAAAATCTACAAAATAATATTCAAGCCAAAAAATCCGTGCGCCAATGAACAGAACGTCAAATTGTGAAATCGCCACAGAACACCATGAAATCGCACGGAAAAAAGTAATTTTAGCAAACGGAAATCAGTTTTGATAGCAATTGAGACAGGGTACGTTCAGAATCCGGTCAAACATTCTCGATCTCTCTGTATTATACAAATAAAATAAGTAAAAAAATTTATTGTGATTATTTATATGCAGCGTAGCAATTTTTTTTATGATTGATTATATTTAAAAGTCGATTATAATAAAAGTATTTTACATTAATGTTGGTAAAGGGGTAGTTTATAAGAGTTGAAAATGGTAAAAATAAAATATTATTTCATAAGCAATATAAGGGAATTTTTATTTTAAATTATTGCACAATTATAGCATTCCAAGATTTAAAGCGTAATTTTTTATCATTTTATTAGCACAGGGGTGATTTATAAGGGTTGAAAAGTGTTATGAGATACAAATTCTTTCATAAGCAATGAGGGAATTTTTATTTTAAATAATTGCACCGTTAAAGTATTCCAAGCTTTTAAAAAGTAATTCTTTTTCATTTTTGTCAATACAGGGGTGGTTTTTAGGGGTTGAAAAGGGAAAATTCTTTTATTAGCAATAAGGTAACTTTTATTTTAAATAATTGCACGATTTAATCATTCCAAATCTTTAAAAAGTAATTTTTTATCATTATTTTCCGAATAAGGGTAGTTTTTAAGGGTTAAATAAAGGGTCTAAAATATCAAATATATCATAAAACTTGTTCGAGAATATGGGACATTATTTAATCTTTATGCTTGAACAAGATTTTTATCAATAAAATGCTTAAAACTTAATTTTTTCACTTAGGGGTAGTTTTTACCCCTAAAAAAACAAAAAGCGTCAATCGGGCTTATGTTACTTTTGAACTTGAGCCTAAGATGAGCCTTATTCTAAATTTTCATGCAAATCCATGCAGTTTCAAAAAAATTCGGAGGTTACAGCTGATTTTCAGCTTCAATGACTACTTTTAGACGCATATAACCATTAATAAGTATAATTTAGTATCAAATATCTGCGTAAATATCAAACAAACAAGCTCATTATTTAGATCTTGTGAAGTTTCATGTTAATTCCAGTCAGTCAGCGAACTTATACCTCGTAATTTTCGCCCTCTCCAAAAACAGTTGCATTTTCGCGTACACCCTAACAAGCCTAACGATCTCTCGGTCTCCAATCTCCCAAGAATGCAGTCCGTAAAACGTGACGTTACGATTTTAAATAGTATTTAGTTTCTCGGGAGTAGTTAAATCCGTATAATTATCTCACGCTACCCTTTCATGTTCTTTGCAAACGAAGCCAACTGCGGCCGTTATTTTGAACATATATTATTAAGCCAAATCAGATTCAGGTATTTTCTAACAAGAAGCACGTATCTGCAGCTGCATCATTTCGCGTGTGTGTGTGTGTATGTTTTACTATACTTGTGGGGATAATTGCCTGATATTTACCAGGGCTGTGGGGACCTTTCCAGTTGTGGGGCCATGCACTCGTCCCCACAACTATTTCCTTGAATTACACCCATAACTACTACCGCAAAGATCTAAATCTCCTACATTTGCTTCGGTATTTTTTTCCAATTATTATGATTTTAATTTCAATTATTTATGCCGCTTAGTTCCACTTCTAGGCAATGGTTTACATTGTCCCCACATATATAGAAAATTATAGTTATTTTACACATTTATGATTACTATATTAGTGGGGACATTTTAAACTCTGGGTAAGTGGCGCCCCCACATTATAGTTGTTACATTCAAGTAATTCTTTCCTATTTAACGGTTCAGCGGAGTGTAAATGTGTCGTTATAGTTATTACATATATGAGGACATCTTATACCGCTAAGTTATATAAGGTTAATAATAATAATTCCCGTTTTCTAAAAAGAGTAGGTACCGATATAAATATTTTTCCTTTAAAATATATGAAAATAAACTTAATAAGTATAATATCCTAACCTAACTTTGCATTATTTTAACCCATTAACTGCGTTTGACTCGCACTTTAGAGATCCATAGCACAAAAGGGCTTGTACTCGTAGTACCTTTTCTTAAATTAATTAGTGTGTCATATGTGTCAAAAATTTGGTATATTTTTATGTTATTTTACCCCCGTTTCGAGAATGAGAAAAGCGATGGTGATAGTTTCGAGTTCCACAACCCTTGCGAACTACCCCTATCGGGCAAAAACAACCCGAAAATCCGGGTTTTCGGTATTGGGCATGTGAGAGGGCTCGTCGAATGTTTTTTTTTCGATTAATAATAATAAATTAAGTTTATTTATACTAGAACACCCCGGACCCACCCCCGGGGGTTGAACCTACCCCCGCCTCTAACGGCAAAAATAACAGAAGAATTTAAAAAAGCCTCGGCAAGGTTTTCGAGGGCGGAGATCACGATGGTTGGGTTATTCTTCACCCTATCCTCCCGTAACTACCCCCAACGTCAAAAACCAACCCCTATTTCATACCGTCGGTCCTAGGCATGTGTGGATTCATCGCTTCCGGATTTTTATGGAAATATCGGGATGAATAACCATATCAACATTGCTGTTGACCTAAGCAACCCCCGGGTGGAAAGTACCCTTCTCTGAAATCTCCTGAAAACCGGTAAAGTGGGCTCGGAAAGGGCTTATCACGGATTCTCTAGGACGAGGCTTTCAGTGGTGTGTTATTTTTTTGCCTCTCTCTCCCTAAGTACCCCCAAAGTACAAAATCACCCCCTCTTCCATGCTGTCGGTACTAGGCATGTGGGGATTTGTCGCATCGGGATTTTTATGGAACTATCGGAGTAAATAACCATATCTACATTGCAGTTGACCTAAGCAACCCTCGAGGGTGGAAACTACCCTTCTTCGAAATTACTCGAAAAATGGAAAATAAAGTTCGGAAAGGGCTTATCACGGGTCTTTGAGGACGGGAATCACGATGGTGCTGTTATTTCGTGACCCACACTCCCTCCCTAATTACCCACTAAGGCAGTTTTCTCGAAAATGGTAAGAAGCAGTTTTCTTANAAAAGTATGAAATTTCAGTTTTTTAGTAAAAAAAGGTACTCTTGTTTCATATTGGTAGAATGTTCCATTTTTGTATAAAATCCATTAAATACAGGCAATACAGCGCACAAATTTTCAAAATAGATTTGCAATAAATTTGTGAACAGGAATTTTAGGGGACCTAGCTACTTGGACCAATCCAGTTTCCCGTTTGTCTGAATACAGAAGGATACTTAAACTTTCTGCAAAATGATGTAAGAGAACTATTGGATGATACACCGTTAAACGTACGCTTAACATTACACTATCAACAACCTCTCTTTACCCATAATGTCATAAATTGGTTAAACGATAATTTTCCTTTCAAGTGGATAGGTAGAGGTGGTCCCATTCCATGGCCACCTCGGTCTCTAGACCTATATCCTCTAGATTACTTTCTGTGGGGTAGGTTGAAGGCTGTAGTTTATGCTACAGAAATAAATCATTTGGAAGAATTACAACAGAGGATTCATTTATTTGGCTGCAAATAATTTGTTTTTTTTTACTTTGTCAAATAATCATTTACTAAAGATTCGAGAATTTTTATGAAGATAACAATTCACAAAAACTAAATAACTGAACTGTCAATGCAAATAACGTCAAATGCATATTTGTTATTCAAAATCTGCGACGATAAAAATATTGACAATTTCGATTCCCGACACACCTGCTAGAGCTGTCAACTGCGAGTCAGCAGATACATGTAGCGTGCGCGCTCTACTAGTCCCCAAATAGCTTTCACCGCCGGAGATATACACTTCCCCTCTATTCCTTAGTAATTGTCCAAAACATGACATAAATGTATTTAATTTTAATAAGCAATAGCATAAAATCGATGTAAAATTTCCCTGGGAAAACGATGGTGCAATTATTTTTTTGCTACTTGTCGTAGTTTACGAGATATTTGCGAAAAACCTTATTGTTTACGGTTTTTTGACCTTTTGACCCCTTTCCTGACTACCTAGGTCAAAAATTTTTGCGGATTCGGATTCCTGAGGGTCGAAAACATATTTGCGCCCAGGTTTGATCGACAGAGGAAAAAATGGAGGTTCAGCCTTCATTTCAATGGACTATGAGAGTAATCTAACTATACTCTTAGGTTTAATTGAATAGTGTTCGAACTTGTAAATTTCTGTAAGTTATTTGAAAATGAAAATGGTGTGTCAAATTGAAAAAATTAACATTTCCGACATAATGTATTGTATTGTTTCAATAGAGGTTCAATAGAGTTCAATAGAGCTCGATAGAGTAAGGAGGACACAGAATGCTTACAGATAGGTGCAGCACAAAAACTGGTTTCCTTGTTTCAAAGTAGACCTTTTTAATGATTCTCCACATCAGTCAATTGGCCATTATGATGGACTAGGCAAGGCGGACGTAATACGACATTTGCATTACATGAACAAAGTTCAAAAATTGGTGTATGGGTGTCGCATGTTTTGAACGAAAGCAACAAAAATCAACATGTCAACATTTATCGCCGTTGGCTCGTCATCGTTTAGCTCATCAACAGCATCGACTGTTTTTGGTCCAAATTGTTACTGGTGATGAAAAATGTTGCCTTGCGTCAATACCAAGAACAGAATGACTTGATCCCGATAGAATGAGCAAACCAACAGCGTAAGCTGATGTTGTGAGAGAAAGAAGGCGTTCTCTTCTATCAATTACTTCAATGCTGAGTAGATCGGGGCGGATCTGTCGAAATATCCCACTTCAATCCAGTTCAACTCACATAATAAAAGTGTAAATCCCTAGACTGGGCGAGATCCGGAACATTTTCAAAATTGCAAAAATGTTTAAAAAATTTAAAAGAATACCTATTTTATCTGAGTTTTTTACTTATATCTTGGAACCTATACATTTTGGAAGAATATTGAAGAGGAAAAAAGTTTTAGAATGGAATTTTGCACAATATACTGGAAGTTGAAAATGTTTAAATTTATTACCGATGTTGCAAAATAGCAATACTTGATGAAAAAAAATTATCCAAAAAATTTTTTGGATAATTTTTTTAAAAAGTTTTAATTTCTCCGAGGGCATTCTAATTTTGGTAAAACGAAATGTATGGTATAATAAAAAAAACAACAAATTTCATTAAAATCGGTTCCATAGTTTTCGCAAAATAATTTTTTGAAAAAAATTTTCGAATTTTCAAAATTTTGCAGTCTCAAATAAAGCACTTGAAAATTTTTTCACATAGAAAAGACCGCTCAAACCTTTCAAATGGTTTTTAAAAAATTGAAATCGATTGATTAGGACGGCGACAGTAAATTTTTAAAGTTAATACTCTTTTTTTTATTATTCAACAATTATATTACATTTATCAATTTACAATTTAGTTTTTTTCAAATATTGTAATTTGAAAATACTCGGAAAGCCCCCCTCCCCCACTTTTCGTGGTTTGAGTCACTTTTCACGCGTGCGAGCGACAGCTTTTCCGCTGATTTATCTATGTTGCCGATAACTTATGGATATGAAAATTTTTTCCAGCTTAAACTCGGAAAAACGAAGCCACTGGATCAAAGATTATCGCTAAATTGTTTATAAATTAACGGTAAATGCCGATAAACTTTGACCGCTTATATCTCGAGAACCAATAATCGGAATTTTACTTTTTTTTAATTTAAAATAAGCGTCTTTCCGAGTACTTTAAAATTATAATTTAAAAAAAAAACTAAATTGCAAATTGATAAATGTAATATTGTTTAAAAATAAAAAAAGAGTGAACTTTAAAATTTACTGTGGTCGTCCTGTCCTAATCAACCGATCTCAATTTTTCAGAAACCAATGAGTTCAGCGGCCTTTTTATGTGAAAAAATTTCAAGTATCTAGATGTTTTATTTGAGACTGTGCAACATTTTGAAAATTTGAAAATATTTTTCAAAATTTTTTTGAAAAAATTATTTTGCGAAAGCTATTAAACCAATTTTAATGAAATTTGGTGTGTTGTTTTATTATACTCTAAAGTTTTTTTTGCCAAAATTAGAATGCCCCCGTAGCTATTAAAAAAATTTTAAACAATTATCCAAAAAACTTTATTATTTTGCCCTTTTTTCATCAATTTATTGCTATTTTGCAACATCGGTAATAAATTTAAACATTTTTAATTTGTGCAAAATTAAATTCTAAAAGTTTTTTCCTCTTCAATATTCTTCCAAAATGCATAGATTCCAAGATGTAAGTAAAAAACTCGAATAAAATAGGTATTTTTTAAATTTTTTAAACATTTTTGCAATTTTGAAAATGTTCCGGACCTCGCCCAGATCTAGGGATCTACACGTTTATTATGTGAGTTGCAACAAAAATTATTTAAGTAATTGTAATAATTATAATGAAATACATTTATATTTAGAGTGTTGAAATATATACGTAAACAAATTTTTTCATTGAAATAATGCAATAAAAATTGACTCGGTGGATTCTTATTCTTCAATTCCAAACCACCAGATTTCTTCAGATGTGGTATAAAAAACAGCTAGATCATTGGAAGGCAATCGTAGACAATGGAGCAGAACTGATTAGTTTATGTATTTCGTCTATTAGTTCATATACTTTATTTATTAGAAAAAAAGAAATTTTGAATTCAATAAAAACTCTAAAAACTTATGCATCGATGCATTATTATTAGTCCAATCCTGCCACTTTTAGCGGTATACTACAGTTTACCTTTCGATTGAACTTGTTTCTCACAAAAACATACTTCAACTTTACTGCATATTTCTAAAGTTAGAGTTTTTCGTCTGAGAAGTCCGTAGCTATTATCTCCTAGCATTTTGGAAGAACCAATTAAAGACATTAGGAATAAACTAAAAGTTATTATTGGCATCTATTTTTGCAAAAGTTATAGCAAAATACAGTCAATACTTGCTCGTATCCCAACATAGTCTACTTTAAAATCTCTTTTATATTTATAGGAACCCAACAAATTGTATGAAAAAATTTTCTAAAATCAATAAATTTGCCAAGAAATTGGCGACGCTTGAACTCTGTATTGCGCCAATTGTTATATTAGAATCTGCTTAAAACTCTCTACAACCAACTACCCAGTTATCGTAACTATTTCAATGACTACAATGATTTTTTATTCCACTGGATCCACCATCAGCGCTTTCTCATGTAAGTTAAAGTAAAACTAAGTATATCCAGAAAAAGCCTCCAGGGTACGGCAAATACGTTAGTTTGAAAGGTTTGAATAATTTAGGAGCTTTTTTTGCTACAAGACTTACTTGGATTTAAGTGCATCGAATTTAAGACACTTTTCCACTCTACGTTTCCTTAAAGCCGATTTACCTTAACGATGAAATGTTCGTCTACGTCTAGATTTAACAGAAACATCGCGTTTGTCATATGGACACCTGAAATATATTCTTAATATAATATTAACTTAAACAAAAATGTACCAATAACGACTTAACTAAAAACATTAGCGAAACTGTTGTTTGTAAAGACGCGTGAGTACAGGGTGTAATATAGAAAATTTTCTCTAATAAAAGTTTATTAAAAAAAAGAGAGCTTTTTAACAGGACAAAAAATTTGGGTATGTTTCTGGAAAAAATATAATTGATGACGTCATTAGTCGTTTCTGTCAAATCCCAAAGATAATACGTAATCCTCGTATGTACGATAATTCTCGTAAATAAAAGTAGAATTATTAGGAACTATACAAGACAAATACATGAAACATGCACTAGAGGAAATAGCTAAAGCTCGCTGTGTTCAATTCTTCAAGAGCCAACATACTATTCTAAGCTGAATCCCATTAAATTAATCTGGATAAGTACAAAAACTTATGTCGCACGAAGTAACGCAACTTTTCGTCGTTTCTAGTGTCTTATCGGTGGTACACCTGATTTTTCAGTAGGTTTGTACTTTTTTCACTAATTTTGTGTCGCCTTACTGTTACAACACTATGTAAATAGACTCGTCCAATTAGCTAAAGCGCTGGTTACGTTCCATAACAAAACAAAATGAAGAAAATGGTGCACGCATATGGTAGGAGGTCATCTTTGTCTAATAGGACGGAATTGCTGAATACATACTTTAGTATAAATGAAAAAGTACCTACCTATCTGCTTAATATTTGGATTGGTGTATCCAATGTGAATGTACAGAATTTGTAAGGATAATCTAGTTTTCATCACAATCGACATTTTCCCATATTTAATTTTTTGAATCTTCTAAAATGATACGCCCATGGAGTCGCAATCGCCGCACTTCTTGTTCATCGCACTGGGATTTCGCTTCATGCATTGAGTTGAATATGACGATGCGATGTAATTAATTAAAAGATGCAGTTTAATGCTTTCTATGAATTATAGTTCTTTCAAACAATTGCTTAAACGCTCTCCAGAGCCCTAAAATGATGACAAACGGCGCCGCAAATTGCCGGCGCGAAGAAAGCGTATTTTTCAGTACAATTGGTGTGCTTAAAAAAATCCTCTGGAGGGGAACACACCCAATACATTAGGCGGAAATGTTTGCATAATTAAAAAGCTTGTTTACCGAGTCTCCCCCTTTTCGCTTCCCCCCTGCGACGAACGCCTTTTCTGTTCTCTCGTCGCTTCCCTTTTCGAATGAATTTATGTCTGTTGTTCAGATTTCTCCTCGCGGGCCCTTAATTGATTTATTTTCCCGAACGCAATAAAAATCAAATTGCCATTGTTCGGATTTATCGGGAGACCAATTTTCCATGTAATTTTTATTGAAACGTGTCTATTGATGAAAGGGGCGGTCTGCAAGTGAAACCACACGCGAAATAATTCGCGGGCGTTCGTAGCCTCGGGGACCGAAACGTCGAACACAAAAGGCGGATTTTCACGTTCTTCGCAGATATTGTGGCATTTATTTATTCGTTTAACTGTGAAAAGTATTCAAAAGGCAAATATCCCAAATGACATAATAGTTAAGCTTGCTTTCGAAAATTGGTGTAAACTGTTTATTAATTAATTAATTATCTAATTATTGCCTTAATTAATTAATTAATACTGTGAAAAATATTCAAATGGCTAGTAAATATCCCAAATGATATAATAGTTAAGCTTGCTTTCGAAAATTGGTGTAAACTGTTTATTAATCAATTAATTATCTAATTAATGCCTTAATTAATTAATTAACTAAAAGAGTATTGAAGTTACTCAAATAAACTATTTTCATCGTATTAGTTGCTTCAGTAACACAGTAACCGGGTTAGGCAATTGTGTAGGGACACTTGTGTACAGGGTAAACCATAAGTTTGATTTAAAAATACCTTTAACAAAAGTTTTTGTAGTACATTTATTCTTTTCAATGCGTACTTTAATTTCTAACATCTACTTTATTTTTAGAGACATGGCGTTGTCGGCAGTTTTTTTTAATGGACCGCCCTGTTTATTTTAACATTTTTAGAGAGACAGATATTCACCGATTACAATGACATGGGGTTTAGTGATTTATTGTTGTTTAAATGTTGAATAGAACAATAAAATAAAGAGTAAAAATTTTATTTAACGAAATTGAAATTTGTTATAGCAAAATAAGGAGCACCTGAATATTAAAAAAAGAACGGCCATCCTAATTAGATCTTTCAATTCTTCGGTCCAACAGGTTCGGTCTTGTAGACAACAGATTTTAAATAACCCCAAAGGAAATAGTCTAGCGGACTTAAATCTGGCGATCGCGGTGGCCATTCAATATATCCTCTTCGCCCTATCCGTCTTTGTGGAAATACATTATTTAGGTACCGACGCACATCAACATCATAATGAGGCGGAGCTCCATCTTGTTGGTACCAAACGTCATTTGAGAGTAGTTCAGGATTTGCTTGGTTTGGAAATAAACGAATCAGTGCTGGAATAATTTGCTCGAGCAAAAGGTGTAAATAACGATTAGGGTTCAAATTTTCTCTAAGAAAGAATGGGCTGATGGTATGTCCTCTGATTATGCTCATCCATACATTTAATTTCTGAGAATATTGAGTGTAATTTTCTTCAACCCAGTGTGGATTTTGATCACTCCATTAACGATAGTTATGGCGATTTACAAAACCGTTCAAGCAGAATGTCGATTCATCTGATAAAAGTATAGATATTATTGACAAAGTTTCCATTGTTTTCTATGTTCAATATGCTCAACCTCGTATAAGGCTAGAAGTTAAGGGATGATTTCGGACATTAAAAAAATCATAACAAGCAGAAAAATTAATGAATTTCATAATTTTTTTTCAGTCTACTCTATTTCAGAGAAATATATTTTTTTAATTTTTAATAAAAAAGTGATTTTTTATCTTTATCGTAAAACAAAATTTCGAAAGCAACTTTTCATTATTTTAAATTTTAAAAATTGTTTTAGGTTGAAATCATAAAAATTAACAATTAAATTGAAATTGTTATAACATTTATATTAAAAGTTAAAAAAAATGTAATAATAATAATAATAATAATAATATTAAATTAAATTAAAAGAAAGTTTATATTTTTTAGAGTAGATGAAAAAATGTATATATTATTCATTCATGATTCTGCTTATGATTTTTTTAATTTCTGAATTCATCCCTTACTTCTAGTCTCCCTAACTCTGTTAATTTTAACAGTATAAGAAAAAGTCAATATACTATTTTTATATAGAATTTTATACTCTACAACTTTTATAAGAATCCTTTTTTTCTAGCTCTTACCCCTTTTGAATTATATTAAAAAACCCCTTTATTTTATCGTTTTTTACCCTTGGCTGGGGGTTGAAAGAAACATTACTGTCACTTATTGTTATTATATACCTTAAGGTGGCCATATTCCCGGCTGAGAAATAGTGAAATTTCTGGCGTTTTTAGGTACTGAAATCTTTAAAAGTGTAGAACAAAAGTAAGCACAAAAATAAAATCCTTGATGTTTTGTTTATTCATTGTTACCATTTAAATTTACTCAAATAAAATAATAACTAAAAAAATAGCGTTTGTAAAACATGCGTTTGCTGTTATTCAAACCCCACATTTTAACAATTATTTTCACGTACTTATAAATAAAAGTAAACAATTTTATATGTAGGACTAAGCAAGTAAATGTTATAAGAATATTTACATGTGGAATTATATATAAAAAAGTTAGTATTTTCGTAGATTTCAGTACCTAAAACTTTGATGGTTTGATCGTTTTTTGCACCTGTTTATTCGTTTTACTGCGGCGTCTTTGAAAATACTCAGGTGGCATGACATAACATTCCTATTATTTGATAAGCTTTAGATTATTCAGTTATTAAATGTTTGAAATTATTTGTCTTTGCGGAAAACACTATTTAAAGAATATGGGGCCCTTAAACTAACTTATATCAAAAATTCAGGCAAGTTGACCAAAATTGCGATTTAATTGGACTATTTCTGTATACTCAAAACTGATTCTTTTGAAATTCACTAAATTGTCCACTAATTGATTAATTAATTAAACATTATTAATTAATTCACGAACTAACACGTTAATTACTGAATTAAGTAATCAACTAATTAATATTTTGTCGAATTTATCGTTCCCTTACAATTCATTTGCCGTTTTCCGCCGAAAAAAGTTTAATCCAACTTCGCCCGTCTTAAGGAAGTTGTATTAATTCCGCTCGCAATTAAGCGCGTTACCTTTTCCTCTGGGGATGATTATCGATTACATTCCACTCTATTAATTCAGAGGTCTAAACACCTCCGTACTTGAACTACGGAATGTAGTACCGATTTCATTTAAATAATAAAAATATGAAAATGTTCGTGCACGGAACTCGCCTCCAAGTGATAAATATTTATGAGGGAGGTTTAATAAACCCAACCCCTTTGTCTGCTTCCCATTGTCGGAGGAAATCCGTCATGTCAGAAGCCCAAGGCGATCTAAAATTCATCGTAATTGTTATATTAGCATCTGATGTAAAATATGTATATTGTGAGTGAGATTTTAACGTTTTATTTAAATAAAATGTCCGTGACCTGACCAAAAAGATATACAGGGTGCTCCGGAAATTAGCCAAAAACGAAATGGAATCCTCGGCAAATTTTAAATGGCTTTTTTCGCTGTGCCACGCTGTATAAGTAATATTTAATTTATAACTTTAATTTTATTATTAACAACAGATAAAGATAAATATACAAATATTCTTTATGCCCTTTTTGACAAAAATCAACTTCTATTTGATTTGTATCCTGGAAATACAGGGTGTTTGTTTCGCATAAGAACCGGCACAGAGCAGGGGCACCGCTTTCCAAATAGAATTTGCATATTTGAAGTGAAGAAAACCCCCGTGCTATTATTCAGACAAAATACCATCAAAAATTTATCATTAACGTATGGATGGGAATAATTGGAAGCTACTTAGTGGGACCACATATCATTGATGACATTTTAAACGGCGATATATACCTATATTTACTTCAAGAACAACTTAACCCATCATTGGAAGACGTTCCTTTAAATATTTGAAATAATATGAAGCTTGTGCCCGATGGTGCACCACTCTCTTCCGTGGCCGCCTCGGTCTCCCGATCTTAATCCTCTAGATTTTTTTCTTTGGGGCCATCTTAAAAGTCTTGTTTATCAAATTCCTATAAATAGTAGGGAATAATTATTAAATCGCGTAATTACATATAGTCCGGTCAAATTAGTCATAAAAATAGTGGTCAAATAACGAAAATTCTGACAGAGCTAAATTTTGGTGGAGCCCTTGGGTACGCCATTAGAAATAAAGTGTCAAAAGTCCCCATCGATCCCATGTGTGCTAAAAAAGTTATTCGGGGTCAAAGGTCAAAATTTAAGGTTCACACATATTGAACATCTTAGTTAACAGTTCTCTTTTTTATTTTAATTCTGTAGAAGCCAAGATTTTTACAAAAATGTTAGTAACACATTTTTGACACAATAAATGTTTGTTGTTAATAAAATTTGATTTTCTCAAAAACTGAAGAGGATATCGACTGATATACGCTATACCTTTTCTGTAGCAAAGTGAGAGAGGAATCGAGCTATGAAAGAAAAACGTCAAATTTGGCAACGCTGTCAAATAGACATATAAATGGATAATTTTGTCTGCTCCTGTATAATCGAGGCATATTGAATATTAGTTTAAACTTTCATTCTTTTCAAATTTCATTGTTGTCATGGAATTTGTTTTTCAACTTCTGTCTTTGAAGGCGAATAACTCCACAACGAAGCCCTATAGGAAAATTTTTGACCTTCCCTGACCTTGTAAGAAACGAGGTGACCGTGGTCCTCCACGCGAGCTGACGCAGCTGGACCTCGAACGTTTCTTGTTTATGATAGATTTTTAAATATTAGCCGATACATTTTATGAACTGAAATAGTTTTCGATTTTAAGCAGTTGAGTTGTTCAGAGCGATTGATAAATACAACATACACAGTGCATTCAATGGTCGTGTTTTTATTTGTCATCCCTTTGTTCTAACACTATACCCCTTCATTTTTAACACGACCTTTCCGAACACCCTGTATAATCATAAAATGATGTATTCGATATTTTTTTTGTACAAAAAATCTTCAGCGGTAATTTGAGGTCACCACTCTCCTTTGAAAACTGATGTTTCGCGTTGTATTAAATGGTATAAAAATGGATTACACGAACTTCGACACCAAACATCTAGGGCTTCTAAAATTGGAAGGAAACATGAAAACCCGACGCTACACCTCTTTTATGCGATACATATTTCATCTTTAGAATCCCCCAGATAGATGGTGTCGGAGTTCCCAATACTGCCCGTTCTCCAATACGTAAGTTTTTATCTTGATTTGTGGATATTTGACAAAGTAAAAGCCGTAATATAACGGTCTTTTCATTTCAAGTGTAAATATATTGAACTCGAGTGAATAAAAGGTTCTTATTGTGGGATTCGATTGAATCGAACCCCACTTTTCACAACGGGAATATTGCGGGAGCAAAGTGCAACAATTAAAATGAAATTTTCTGTCTGTAACCGATTTTTTACTAAAATACGAGTAGATTCCACTTTTGGTAGTACTTTCATATACAGCATATCCAAAGAAAAAGAAAATCTTTTGAGAAACAAAACTGCTACACTAGAAAAAAAATCGTTCAATATTAAGCATTTTGATAATTTTACTCACTTGTGATAATACTTGAATTAAAACTGAGTAGTTTCACTCAAATATAGGTACCCCACCCTACTATATGGTTGTAGTGCGTTGTCTTTGTCTATTCCCATCGTCCCCAATAAATCATCTCGTGGCGTGGTGTATGGCGTGAAATGTGTCCCAGTCAGCAAATATATGATAAGGAAACAATTTAATTTGAAAACAATCAAGCATTATTGTCTACAATTGCCTCGTTTTGATTTAACAACGCTATAAAATAAGTATAAGAAATATTTGTTAGGGGCCCGTTTTTTTTTATTTCCCCCATAAAACTCGAGTGTTATTCTGGGGAAGCTCGCGACTGTCACGGATGATTGATTCGCCTTCATAACGAGCGAAATCTGAAATCGGTTATGTAAAGCAAACATACTACTTATGTCGTTTGTTCGCAGCTTCGCAGAATTCCCTCTGCGTGACCTCAAAGGTGACGGAAGTGACAATAGAACGAATCGACGGTTCGCTCGGCATCACCCTGAGGGGCGGTTTGGTTCCGGATCACCCCCATCTCAGCAGGCCCCTCGTCATTACACAAGTTCGACACAACGGTCCAGCCCACAGGTATGTTCAGGCCATTACTTTATTAATTTTCTAGCAAGGACTACCCAAGTTTTCAGCGAAGTTTATATTCTTTGAGGTTAATACCATTAGCATCCTCAAAAGGTGGGTGGTATAGAAAATGTATGCGTCAGTATGTGTTTCGCATACTTTTTAATATTTTGCAAATGTTTCGCCTTAAAAATTTATAAACCTTAATTATTTTTTGAATTTTCATTTACGTCGAACTGTGATTATCGGTACAGTCTGAAAAAAAGTTGTTGGAACCATTCAAATCACAGAAAGACTTAATTTTACGCCAAAAACATCTAACAAGGATTGACATAACAGACAATTATTTTAGTAAAATTCTGATATTTCATATTAGGGATTTTTTAAGAAAAAATACATTTACACCACTGGATTCAGGACCCCCCCAAAACGGGTCTATACCAAATTTTATTAAAAAATTTTAAATAATAACGATTTTGTAGCCAAACCAAAAGTCTTTACTTTTTCGTTGATATCAAGTTGTCCATGAAGCAAAATAAAAATAAAAAATTGTTATTAATTAAACTCTAGTAATATGTAGTATTACAATAAATTATTAATATTCTTAGTTTTGACAAATTTAAATATAAAATAATGAAACAACAAAAGTTGTTTATGTTCTTGTCACTTCTATCAATCCACCATTTAATTCTATGCACTTCTCAATTCTTTTACGTAGAGGGTGATTCACTATATTTTGACCCCCCCTTTAACTTTTTTGTTTTAAGAGTTATAAAAAATGTGAAATACAAAAATTACACGATTTTTTATGAATTTTTCGAAAATGATGATTGAAAAACAATTGAAGTCCAAACAAAATGGCCGCTGATGTTAACTTTGTTCATTTAAACGGAACACCCTGTATATTTGTACATATTTGGATAGAACGTTCCCTGTGGAGCATAGTCATATAAGGTTTGTTGGGTCTATCTCTGACAATAAGCGAGATACTATTAAGGGGGCGATTTAGTATGTATATTTTTAGCATGTAACAGAGCTTAAAATGAGGACACAAATCGTCGAAGAAACTAACATAATTGAATATTATTATATATCAATGTATTCGCAATGGTTCCCGATAGTGAGTGAAATAAATTTCAATGCTCATGAGAACAGAAGAATAATTTAAATAAATGCCAAAGTACCTCAATTTTAACCATACTGTTAGTCTGCCAATATATTGGATTTACGACGGAACTAGGTCAGGCACAATAACCAAACTACTTCACTCACTAGAACGGACACTTAGGATCATTTGTATTTAATTTTCAGATTAATATTTATTAACAATTCTATAATTTGTGTCCTCAAGTAAGATGACAACATTTTACACACGACTCCATGTTTATTCTATACTTAAACCAGAATTTTAGTGATTTCTATCTCAAACAAGAATTTGTAGGTATAATTAGTTTGTATACTTTGTCACAGGTGTCGCTACCCTTGAAAATGAAAGCGAAAACACAGAGTTGGTTTATTGTAAATTGTATTGGCCGAGAAATAGTGAAATTTCTGGCGTTTTTAGGTACTGAAATCTTTAAAAGTAAAACGTG
>NW_019416361.1:253026-262798 GCF_000390285.2 Anoplophora glabripennis
GACTCGCCAAAGTAAAAAAATAATTCAGGTTAGGTATATATTTTTTTTACTGAAAATAGCAGTTAATTTACATTATCGGATTGTTAATGTGAAAATATAAACATTAGACTGTTGACTATTCCATGTTATACGTGTTTTAAGGTCACTTTTGAAGAAGAAACTACATGTAATTTTAAAAACCGTATTTCTGTTTTTATAATGAAGGAATAGTAATTATAAGATTGTTTAAGCTTATTAACTAAAAATTATTGCCTACTCAATAAAAAAATATTATTGTCCTCGATAATCTATTACTGATTAATAAAATATTTACTCTCTTTCCTTATAAGATTGTATGTACACAAATTGGAGCCGTTCCTAAAAAATCGGGCGAATATGGTTGCAGTGTAAATTATTAGACTTGAAGCGTTGGCCGCTAGAGCAGCACCTGCCGGGGTCCCGTTTCGTGACTCACGCTGGGCGATATTTTTTGTACAAAATCCCGTCCTTAAAAAACGAAAAGAAGGTGTTTTATTATGAAAATAATGCATCTTGTAATTGTTAGACATCTTTCAGGTATTTCTGCCTTTTTTTAATTACATAAAGATTTACAGATTTAGTTGTAATATATTTTGACATATCGGATATTGATATGGTCGAAATTGCGTATACGTAGGTATTTCAACTAAATCTCACTAATTCTCTCTACGACGTCCATTACGTCTAGTTTTATGTAAATTTTTTGAAACAGCCTGTTTCATTGAAAACTTTATTAATATACTCTACCCCTGCTTGTTTTATGGCTTGGTGACCACTCCACGCGGACTAATTTCTCTAAAATCTATGAACGTACCTCACATCGTGGATTTCAAATGAACGAAAACGGATTATTATTTCATATTCAGCTTAGTTTGCCGCAGCAGCAAAGTTAGCCATTTAACAAGCACTCTGTCGCCAAATTAATTAATTTTCCAACGGATTTGCCGACAGAAAAGTTTCGGACTTGTTCAATTCGGCATTAGAGGAAACACTTTCTATAATAAATGAATTAAAGGTAGATTGCTCGGCAGGTTCTCTCCTGGAATAAAGCTCGGGGGACGAGTCGACTAGTAATCATCGCCCTTCAACTTGAAGCTCCGAAAAATTTAAATAACAATGCAGGAAATCTCGCGAAGGAACTTTAGATAGAGGATGCATTGTGCCGGTCATGTTTTTTTTATTTGCCGGAATAATTCAGTGCTCGGTTCAGTAGTTACGGTCGTATCTGCTGCCTGCTGGCAGCTTTGGATATAAGGCGAAGAAGAACGTCACAGGAGAGATTTGTTTGTATCGCATTTCCGCGGGTGCATAGGAGAGTGAACGATCTAGGTATCAGGCATCTGCACAAAATGTGAAGCTCTAGATCTACACAGCCTTCATTAAACAATTCCAAGCCACGTAACTGTCGGGCATAGGCAACCAACATTGCACGATTGGCACAATGAACTAAAAATCCCTTAACCTTAATGAAGTGGTTGAAGGGATGTAATGTAATTAAATAATAGTGTTAATGCTGCTTAATACGTACAATTACTTCCGAGAAATACCTTTATTTCGTTAAAACTGTATTCTCATGTCAACAAATTGCAAATTTTTACTAAAAAATCAAAAAGAACATGATGCGAATCCATAATACAGGGTGATTCAGTCATAATGTCATTAATTTTAACCACGTATTCGGAAGGCTTAATAAAGACAGAAAACCGGAAAAAAAATTTTTACTCGACTTTTAAAAATGAAGGAAATCAACCCATAACTCCCGCTAAGAGGGCGGCCCTGCCAAATGCCCGGATGCTCGGAAAATTTTGTAACGTAATGTCACGAATCAATCGTCGGCTGAAGCGAACAGCGTTGCCAAGTTCAACGTATGCAAGTAAATAAAGGAGCATGCTGTATTTTATTATAAATAATTTTAACAGTTGTATTAACTTATAGAAAATAAATAAAGCAGAGGTTTGTAGGCACACCGTATTTTATCAAATAAAAAAAGTCGGCACACTACTAAATACCCGAATATACAAAATACACTACACACGGTTACAAAACCATTAACAATTTAAAGCGTTTATTCAAATCTACCACCATCCATATCTCCCGCATTTTTCCAACTGCATCTATCATACCATACCGCGCAGCGAACGTGCAGGACATCGACAAAATGACTTAAGTGTGATAGAGGCTGTTTTATATTTAGTCGAGGAGCAGCCTACTATTTCCACGAGAACAATTTCAAGGCGACTGGAGATATCACAAACCAAAGTTTGGCGGATATTGAGCGTGAATTCACTCAACCCGTACCATTTTCAAAAAGTTCAAGCTTTAGAACCAGCTGATTTCCCCAATCGTCTTGAATTTTGCAATTGGTTCCTAAATCGAAGTGCAGAAAAAGCGAACTTAACTTAAAAATGCATAAATAAAAAAATAATTTATAGCATTTTAAATTATTATTGGCTGACGTGAGCAAACCGTGTATTTATTGTCTTTATATGAGCGAAAATATATAAATATGGCAACGTTGCATCTAGGGCACCTTGTTCATATCGTAGCCGTGCACAATATTGTGAATAACAGGTTGACGTCAGCCGGTCAGTAACAGCCTGAAAAGGGGGTTAAATAATGATTTTTCAGCTTAAATATGCATTTAAATTCGAGTTTTCCACATTTCCTGAACTTCACATTCGATCATCTTTTTGGCCACCTTGTATACAAAATGGAAAATTTTCATATCAAATCAATAAATTAGATCTTCCTCTACAAAATGTTCAATTCACACAAAAAAATAAACCTGCGTTTCCGGCAAAACTAAATTTTGCTGAAGGTCTGCATCTGTCAATTTTTGCCTAGAAATCAAAATATCTCGTAAACAGTCAATCCTAAATATGGAGTGTGCATGTTTTCAGCTTAAAAATAAATGCTCTTTCCAAAAATGAAATAATATACAAGGGGTTCCATTTAAAATTAGAAAATATCACCACAATTTAAAAAAAATCCTTCTAGTGGTTTCCCATATATCCATCGATGGAGTTCGAGGTGAGACACCTGTATATCCTGCAACACATCACATTTTTGACGATTTTTTTTTTCTTTGATACATTATTAACTCTTAATAAATGACCATTCATTACTACAATACACACCTTTATTATCCCAAAGAGCTGCTGTTGCTTCTGTTATTACTACCACTAATTAATGGAAGCGTAGGAGTGTACACAACAGAAATTTCGTTCAACAGCTCCCCCAACTTTGTCTTCATTAAGTGAAAGCTTTGACTCAAATGTAATTATATCTTTTAAGACTTTCTAAAGAAAACAAAGCGCTCACACTGCTTTTGTAACTTCTGACGTAAATAGTGTTATGAAGTGATTTTAAACTCATTACTTTAGAGCCAAACTCCACTAAATGTAACGGGATATAATGACAGTTTAAATTAAAAAATTACATCAGAAATGTTCAAATTAAAATTCTAATCTCTTGAACACAGTTATATTCCAAACATTCATAGAACTGCTGCACCCGAGAATCTTCTTGTAAATCTGATACTAAATGCATTGTTATTCCTTAAATTGTACCGAGATGGAGACAGTGTAGCTACAAATTAATATTCAAGAAAGGATTCAGACTATTGTCCTTAAAGGACAATGCGGGAAGGGTCGACCGACAGTAAATCGCAAGGATATCTCCACAAGTCCACAATATTACATTTATGGCACTGATAACGTGATTTCTGTTGAATAATGTTCTTTTTATACCCGATTAGTCTCCTTCAGAAATAGTTTACATCTCCTCACATTACAATGTTACAATTTTCTTTTTCAGAAGCGGTTTGATACGCGTAGGCGACAGACTGCTCAAGGTGGACCAACACTCCCTAATAAACAAGACCCTCCTCGAGGCCCAACAAATTCTAAAGGAAAACACCCAGTCCAACACCCACAGTATCATTCTCACAACGCTGACCGTTGAATACGACGTCAGCATCATGGAATCGGTGAAGTACGCCACTGGGCCTCTGCTCTTGGAGATAGACAGGCAGATGGAAGAAGATTTCGGACTGGTGCTCACCAATTGCTGCGAGCTGGAGCCTGACGATATTCTCACCGCTGGGTACGTCCAAATTGAAATAAACAACAAAATGTATTAACAAACCATAAATAGCAATTAGCGGTGTCGCTGAATGGAGATAAACAAATAATTTGTTCTAGAAAATAAATTTATCTAGTTATTTGTTACAAATAACCCAAGTCCAGTGTCGATTGTAACAAAAATTGCACTAAAGTTCGATTGTAACACATCAAAGTAACGAATTATAACAGATTTTAAAAAAGTATCTACATAATAATATGCAATAAAACAAAATAATTACAAAACTAAAGTAGCGAACATCAATGATGATTGTAACAAAAATTACACTAATTGTCTTACTGGTTTTGAGGTACTTTATTGCAAATTTTATCAGGCGTATATACTTATTAAGTTTTGAATTAGCTAAACTAAAAACATTACAATAAATTTATCTAGTGTTGTCATTTGATATAAATGACCTAAGTTATTATTGGTTATAAAGCATCAAAGTACAGTTATATCAGCGAAGGTCCATCTCAATTGTAACAAAAATGACACTAATCGTCTTGAAGTTTTTGAAACATTTTCTTGCTAATTTTTTTGCAAATCCAGTGTCGATTGTAACAAACATTGCACTAAAAGTTCGATTGTAACACATCAAAGTAACGGATTGTAACAGATTTTAAAAAGTATGTAATAATATGCAATAAAACAAAATAATTACCAAGCTAAAGTAGCGAACAAGTATTGACTATAAAACATCAAAGTACAGTTATACCAGCGAAGGTCCATCTCGATTGTAACAAAAATGACACTAATCGTCTTCAAATTTTATGTGACGTGAATATATGCTTATAAAATCTGGATTTGATCTTGAGATGGCTGAACAGAGATAAACTTTGGCTAAACGAAATAAGAGTATCTAATGTTATTTGTTTCAAATGACCCAAATCAGTTTCCATTGTAACAGGCTATAAAAAATTAAATAGTTTGCAATAATAATCAAGAAAACATAAAATATATTATCAGATCATAAGATTGATGTCGATTGTAACAAAAATTACTCTAATAGTCTTGAACTTTTTTAAAATATTTTTTTTGTAAATTTTTTCAGACATCTGTATATACTCCTCAAATCGAGATTTGAACTTGAATTAGCGCTAAATGAAAAAAGAACTTTTTCTAAAAAATAAATTTATCTAGTGTTGTTATTTGTTACAAATAACCCAAGTCCAGTGTAAAAAAAATTGCATTAAAAGTTCGATTGTAACACATCACAGAGACTGATTATAATATAACAAAACATAAAAAATTGCCAATCTAAAATAGCAAATATCAGTGTCGATTGTAACAAAAAGGACACTTACCGTCTTATGTTTTTGAAGTAGTTTATTGCAAATTTTATCAGTTCTAACAATATGTTTACCAAATCTTAGCTAAATGAAAAACTTATAAGAATAAATTTATCTAGTGTTGTTTTTTGATACAAATGACCCAAGACAGGTAATGATTATAAAACATCAAAGTCCAATGATATCAGCGAAGGTCCAACAACAATAACAAAAATGACACTAATCGTCTTGAAGTTTTTCTGAAGTATTTTCTTGCAAATTGTATTTGACGTGAGTATATGCTTATGAAATCTAGATTTGGTCTTGAGTTAGCTGAATAGAGATAAACTTTGCATAAAAAAAATAAAAGTATCTAGTGTTATTATTTGTTGCAAATGACCCTATTTAGTTTCGATTGTAACACAGTAAGATACAGTTTTAACAGGCTATAAAAAGTAAAATAGTATGCAATAATAAACAACATAATATAAAATATATTATCAGATCATAAGATTGATGTCGATTGTAACAAAAATTACTCTAATCGTCTGGAAGTTTTTGAGGAATTTTTTTTGTAAATTTTATCAGACATCTGTATTTATACTTTTGAAATCAAGATTTGAACTTGAATTAGCCTGAAATAACCTTTTCTAAAAAATAAATTTATCTAGTGTGATTTGTTACAAATAACCTAAATCCAGTATTGATTGTAACAAATATTGCACTGAAAGTTTGATTGTAACACATCAAAATAACCGATACAGTTATATCAGCGAAGGTCCATCCCGATTGTAACAAAAGTTACACTAATCGTCTTTAATTGTGTTTATGAATAAAATAGCAGTGTTCCTAAAGAATTAATGTTAGTACTTAAGAACAACCCGTTTCAATCTGTGACTGTCTCCCCTAAGTTACTATTATAAAACAGCTTCTAGGCAAATTTAGTGAAAACTATATTTTTATAAAATTTCTATCAGGTACTACGTGGAGAACATCATACCGGCTAGTACTGCAGACAGATGCGGCGCATTAAACATAGGCGATCAACTCCTGGCCATAGACGACTTAATGCTGGAATCGTGGTCGGGCAGTCCGCAGGACGCCGAAAGACTCTTGAGAAGGGCCACCAAGCTGCAGATTTTACCGGTTCATGCGCATCGCAGAACGACGTCTAGGAACAATTACGGTTAGTATCATTTCACTGTTTATAGAAACTAAAAAAGAAAAGTTTTTTGTTTGTAACACGTCGTCATAGGGTATGAGGGCTACTTGATCAATAGCACAAGCATAATTTGTGAGCGACGAAACAAATGTGATCTTATTTGCTGACTTGGACACACCTTCGAATATTTTTACTAAGAGGGACTATTTCCTAAGCGCACACACAGCAACCTTTCACGCATGTGTTCTTTATTTTATTGCATTTTTTCTCAGTAGGGAGACTTTCATTTTATTTTCGCCATATTCAGATAAATCTCCCTATATACTGAAAGTAAAAAATGCTCCTCTTTACAAGCAGCTTTCCTTTTTGATGAATCGTCTTGATATTATCCTACATTCTTGACATCTTGTCATAATAAGAAGACTTAGATGTATTATTCCTTTATACAAAACTACAATTTGTTTTTAAATTAAATTCCGCCACTATAAATTCATGCGGGTCTGGAAAAAACTAAACATTATTCACAAAAACAATAATTTATGGCCCCTTGACATTCTGACAGGTCCATTGTGATGCTCGGCGTGAGATGACGCATAGCCGTCTTAGATGAAGTCAAATAAAATAAAATAAAGCGGCGAATACGGCACGCACTTTGTCACGGGCTAAGAAGCTACAAAGTTATTTGAATTTTATAAAACACTTACACACCCCAAGGAAATTACTATTTTTATACATTATGTATGTCCGGAGTTTCGAAGTTCTCCCTGTCATTACTTTTCTTTCGGCGGTGCCTCGGAAGGAGGAGAAAATAAATTTTGTAAACTTCTAACTCGCTTCTATAAAAAATATTTCTTTTCCATGACAGAGAACGGGTTTATATCCTTTGACACATCTGTGAATAAACAAAATGTACCAATTCTGCCATAATTTGGAATGCATCATATATTTTTTGATACTTTACAATTTTGTTGTAAATAGGAATTTTTCCGAAACTTTTAATTCCGTATAACTTTTCCTAGTGACACCTTTCGAAAGACCAAAAACAAGGGAAGTTTACTTTTATATTTTCATATTTTTTAATCTTACACGAGATGTTAGTTTTCTGCATGCCCCCCAAGAAGCAAAACTTTTCATTCAGTGTTATTTTTGTCGTAAAATGTAAAATGTTAAATAAAAAAGTTTTTCACACTTTTATTCACTCTAATCGAAGACATACTGTATATTAGACTTAATAGTCACCTCCAATGTAGATGTTTGTTTTAACACTGAAGTAAATAGGATGGATGGTTAGTCACAACTAGTTTGAATATTAAGAAAACTCGTCTGCCCATGGTACTATAAAGATTATTCTAGATTTGATTATGTATTGTTCTTGTGTTCTATACCCAGGATTCTTTACGGCGCGGTGGTATGGTGGCAGAAAACACAACAGACCACAGCGAAGGAAAAACTGAATAGAATTCAGAGATTGGCCTGTTTAGGTATAACGGGGGCGATGGCATCGACCCCGACAGCTGCACTAGAAGTCATGCTAAATCTGCCACCGCTGCATATAGTGGTGGAGAGAGAAGCNGTCCGGAGTTTCGAAGTTCTCCCTGTCATTACTTTTCTTTCGGCGGTGCCTCGGAAGGAGGAGAAAATAAATTTTGTGAACTTCTAACTCGCTTCTATAAAAAATATTTCTTTTCCATGACAGAGAACGGGTTTATATCCTTTGACACATCTGTGAATAAACAAAATGTACCAATTCTGCCATAATTTGGAATGCATCATATATTTTTTGATACTTTACAATTTTGTTGTAAATAGGAATTTTTCCGAAACTTTTAATTCCGTATAACTTTTCCTAGTGACACCTTTCGAAAGACCAAAAACAAGGGAAGTTTACTTTTATATTTTCATATTTTTTAATCTTACACGAGATGTTAGTTTTCTGCATGCCCCCCAAGAAGCAAAACTTTTCATTCAGTGTTATTTTTGTCGTAAAATGTAAAATGTTAAATAAAAAAGTTTTTCACACTTTTATTCACTCTAATCGAAGACATACTGTATATTAGACTTAATAGTCACCTCCAATGTAGATGTTTGTTTTAACACTGAAGTAAATAGGATGGATGGTTAGTCACAACTAGTTTGAATATTAAGAAAACTCGTCTGCCCATGGTGTATTTATTATAGAGATTATTCTAGATTTGATTATGTATTGTTTTTGTGTTCTATACCATTTATGATCTGAATAATGTTGACGCAATTGTTTATTTTTTTAGCAGTAGTATTAGTGAAGTTTTTGATATTCATGCTCCTACCACTGCTAGATTCACCAAAATACCTGCCCCTTAAAGGAACGTCATTGGAGATAGCCCAAATTTTACTATTATTTTGAATGACCATACTATTGTTCCAACTGATAACTGCAAAAACTTGGGTTGTAGTCCAGGCGATATCTGTTTTAAAAAGGGTATACTTGGGTAAAACGCATATGATCGGAGATTTCTACTTTAACGGTTTCTAAATAACATCAGAAATGATAATTTTTCTATGCAAATAAAAATAAACGTGGGCTTAATTGTTATTGCAAAAAAAAAGTATAAAAAATAGCAAAAATAAAACATTTTTTTCTTACTATTCATTTTAGACAAAAATGGAAGAGGAAAAAAGTTTTCTAATTAAATTTTGATCAAGATATAGTTGCAATTCGAAAAGATAATTATTGTTGTTGCAAAAATTGGAAAAATCACTTAAAAAATTGCAAAAAATGCTAGTTTATTTGTCAATTTTTTTTCAGAAACTTGAATAATACCTAGGATCTTCATATTTTCCCAATTAAACTTCTTAGTGCATAGAATCATCACACCACATTTCATCCAATGCGGTTTGATAGTTTTTACATAATACCTAATTGTTTAATTTTTTTTTAATTAAAAAACTTTCAAAATCAAATTTCTGAAAATCTAAAGCCTTTGAATACTTCAAAATTTCACAACAAAAAAAAGCTCTCAAGCTTTAAAATGGTTTTGGAAAAATTCAAATCGGACGATTAGGTGAGCCGTGGTGATTCTTTAAACATTTTCGCAATTTTCACGCTTCTAAACAATTCCAATAATTTAATGGTTTTTCAACTTTTTTTTAATTTTAAAATATGATTTGAAAGTACTCGGAAAGACGAGTATTTAAAAAAAAAACTAATCATCCGACCATT
>NW_019416361.1:263439-338162 GCF_000390285.2 Anoplophora glabripennis
TAATCTAATTCTTTTACTAGTTGGTGATTTTTCACATGCCTCATCAGTATTATCACAATCTATTTCGTCGTCGATTTCCTCGTCCTGCAACTGCAAAATATCATTTTCTAACGACTCTGAAATGTGATTGTCGAGTTCACTTGCACTTTCTTCTGACATGTCTTCTTCAAAATCGATTTCGAACTCGTCTACTTCAACTGTTTTGTAAGCATTTTTACACATTTGCCCTTGGCAATGGGTGCAATATTCAGAGCATTTTTGAACTCGAGAATTCAGATCGGAGTAGCTGTGTGTCTGCTCCCCCCACCTCTGATATTTCATTGATTTCACGCGGTCTTGAATATCTTTGAGTGACATTTTAAATGGGACGCCCATGATTGCAAATTTTGAAAATTTATATCTGGAAAGTACTCGGAATGACAAACCTATTAGTTCAAATAACAGCCCTTATACCCTTATAGTTTTGCTGTAAATAAGGATTAACTTTAACGGGCTATAGCTCCGAAAATAATGGGCGGATCATCAGTTTTTTTTTTAAATACTCGTCTTTCCGAGTACTTTGAAACCATATTTTAAAATTAAAAAAATTTGAAAAAAACATTAAATTATTGCAATTTTTTTAAGCGTGAAAATTGCGAAAATGTTTAAACAATTACCACGGCTCACCTAATAGTCCGATTTGAATTTTTCAAAAATCATTTTAAAGCTTGAGAGCTCTTCTTTTTGTGAAATTTTCAAGTATTCAAAGGCTTTAGATTTTTAGAAATTTGATTTTGAAAATTTTTTAATTTCATAATCATAATCATAATTTTAATAATCATAAATCTGAATATTTAACCTCAAAGCTCATTACGAATTTTGATGTGCACTATTTGCCCACGCGTAACCGTTGTAACTTTTGCGTTCCAAAGCACAAGACTGCTCTATTTCACCGGTCATTTTCTTACAATGCACAGTGGTCGGAATTCCGAAAAAGCTGGACAAAAGTCGAAATCTCAAAGTCGTTGGTTTGCGTTAATACTTCAGAATATGCTAGAGAAGGAGTCATTGCGTAGTTCTTTAAAGTGGCAGAGAGCTGGCCCATGTGTATAGACCACAGCAACTATCGGAAGTATGCTGCGACACATTAGCATATTTCACTTTCCACTGACCCCTCGAAAAGCGGTGAATTGAAAATACGTGCAAATTTTTACTAGAGTACGAATCGTTGTGTGCAATAGAGAGGGTGTTCCTGGAGTTAAGTAGAATACATTTGCTCATTTAGAACCTCATTTTTTGAAAGTTGCATGTTTTTATTGTTTTAGCAAAAACGTCTTGCAATTTCCATCGATTTCAAATCACATCAATCGTAAATTATCGAAATAGTTGTGATCCCAAGAGATCCTGCACTATTGAAAGTTGGAAAATGCGGACAGGAGTGTCAATTTCATATATCAAAAGAGAAAACCCCCGGATTTTTCCGGATTGGGGTTCTGAGTCATTCTTTGTGCCTCCATGTACGGCCGATTTACTATTGTAAGAGGCCTTAGTTATACAATAGCTAGCGTTTTAGTGTCTCTTCGCGTTCCAAACGAGCGTTTCTAATTCAAATTGTTTTTTTTATGAACATGCACCTTTTTCGTGTGCCATTTATCATATTTTTACAAGCTTTTATTTAACTTGCCTTGTTAGTATGGGTCATATTTTGCAACTGAATTTTAAAACAGTTNCCCTGAAAAGTTACGCCCCTCCTAAAATTACAAAAAAAAATTGTTTTTCTTTTTTATCTTCCACGTACATCAAGCTAAAGAAACCAAACTTGGTGAACATTATCTGTCAATAAAACTACACTTTTTGAATTTTTTTCAACCCTGAACTATTTTTGTAAGGGGTTGAAATAATCAACCCCTATGACATTTTTTCTTACTCTTCTTTACTCTCCACAAATTTTAATCCGCATGAAGTTTACCGAGTCACCCTGTATATCTTATTTATAAACAGAACGTAGAATTAAATCCGTATGCCGAGATCCATCGGAATTTCCTTTTCGTTTATTTTTAAAGCTGACCGAAAAGCGCGAAATTTTTCTATCGCTTATAAATGTGTGCCTTGAACTTCAGTTTCTTTTCAGGCCAGTATACCGCCAGTCCCAGCGTGGCAGGATTCAGCACGCTGAACTCCAGGAGGTCAAGGACCAACAGGAACCGCACCAACAGGCAGAGTTCCATCAACAAGTCCTTCGATACCGACTGCGGTAAGTGACGTAGAAATAGTACCTATACCCTTATTTTAGAAACAAATCAATGCTATTCATTGTCTATATTTAATTAATCAATTACTAAAAAGTATTTAATAAATACAGGGTGTCCTATTTTCAGTGGATTTCTAGGTTATTATACTTTCAGGCACTTGCAACTTATAGTACATTATAGTCATTGAAGCTTTTCACCTCCGAATTCTTTGAAACTGAACCGATCGACTTGAAATTTGGCAGACAGAGAAAGGGTCAATGAACATTAGTGACATAGCGCCGATTGACGCTTCCACCCTGTTGGGGGTTCTCGAGGGTGGAATTTTTTTCAAAAGTAATGCTGGAAATCGACAGAGAATCAAATTTTGAGCAAAAAATATTCGAAGAATTTTTTTGAGAAATCAATAGTTTTTTAGTTATTCACAATTGAAAACTTGGAATTTTGAGTGAAAAAAAAAACACTTTTTCAAGGTATTTTTCGCGAATAACTCAAAAACTACGCATTTTATTTAAAAAAAGTGTAATGAACAAAAATGTAGCTTATAAATAAACAATGAAAATCGTTTTTTAAAAAGTGTTGTATGTTCTATACAATGCGAAATATGGATAGTGGAAGAGGACTTGTTTTGGGGGGAATCCTCGAATCGATGTATTCAACGTCAAATAACGGAAAAAGGATTAATTTTAACGTATAACGCTCCTGGAGTTTTTTGTAGTACTTACTCAAAAAGACCTTCAAAATGAGCACTTATAAAAGTTAATTAGAGCAAAATTGAAGGAGTTATCGTCAAAAACAGATGGGTTGCTCATATTTTTTAAGGAAAAATAAACATTAAGCGCTGTACCACTTCCATCAGAATTAAAATTAATCGTAGACCTTTTATAATTTGTTTTAGTGTTTTTCATACGATTCTGAAGTTATACCGGTTTAGAATGCGTATTTTTTTAATATTGTACGGTAAAAGTTGAAAACGTATGTTTCATTATTCAAAAAAATTGCCTTATTTATATAATAACTCTGAAACTATGAAAGATACGTAAAAAATGATAAACAAAAATTTAGCTTTTTTTTAACAAATATTTTGCTTTTTTTATTCCTATTGCATTAAAAATAAAGGAGATATCGTCCCTTGAAGTATCCACTTTAGTGAAAAAACGACCTGTCTGGAGCCCTTCGATCCTTTCCCTTTAAAAAACGAAGGACTTAAAAGGTTTTATATGCAAACGATCTTACAGCTCTTGAAATTATCTTCAAAATGCTTTTTAGCTTCAAAATTAACCGAGTTTTGGTAAAAAAACCAATGACATTTTTCGGAGCAAAATAGGCTTTCTCATTTTTGGAGCAAAATGTTGGGATTCAAATGCGCGTCAGCGTGTATAAAAGTTTATATGCAGCGTCGCAATTTTTTTTATGATTGATTATATTTAAAAATCGACTGTAATAAAAATATTTTACATTAATATTGGTAAAATGGTAGTTTATAAGAGTTGAAAATGGCAAAAGTAAAAAACATTCTTCCATAAATTCTTTCATAAACAATATAAGGGAATTTTTATTTTAAATTATTGCACAATTATAGCATTCCAAGATTTAAAACGTAATTTTTTATCATTTTTTTAGCACATGGGTGATTTATAAGGGTTGAAACGTGTTATGAGATACAAATTCGTTCATAAGCACTGAGGGAATTTTTATTTTAAATAATTGCACCGTTAAAGCATTCCAAGTTTTTAAAAAGTAATGTTTCATCATTTCTGTCAATACAGGGATGATTTTTAGGGATCGAAAGGGAAAAATTCTTTATTAGCTATAAGGTAACTTTTATTTTAAATAATTGCACGATTTAATCATTCCAATTCTTTAAAAAGTAATTTTTTAACAATATTTTTTGTATAGGGGTAGTTTTTAAGGTTAAATAAAGGGTCGAAAAGATCAAATATATCATAAAACATGTTCAAGAACATGGAACATTATTTAATATTTGTGCTTGAACAAGATTTTTGCATAAAACTTAATTTTTTAAATTTTTTTCACTTAGGGGTAGTTTTTACCCCTAAAAAACAAAAAGCGTCAAACGGGCTTATTTCACTTGAGCCTAAGATGAGCCTTATTCTAAATTTTCATGCAAATCCATGCAGTTTCAAAGAATTCGGAGGTTGCAGCTGATTTTCAGCTTCAATAACTTTACTATTAAGTTTAAGGTGCTTTAAAATAAAAGGTCTCCTTAAATTAAAACAAAAATATTAAGTCGCAGCCTTAAGTTTTCGATTTTTATAGCAATGTATTATTTATCAATGGCAAACTTAAACAGACTCGGAATTTTTTTTCAAGAATTACGTTTTTCCCAAAGTATAAAATAAAAGTTTATCCCATTTTCAACCCTATGCGTGGACATAATGTATATTTAGCCACATTAAATAAACATTAGATGTATAGGTATGTATTAATATTTTCAAATAAGGGCATTCTGGCTCCTCTTCAAATAGTAAGTAATCAAATGTAGATGAACGCAGATATATATAATAAATACGAACTATAATCCGCGCTTAAACCAATCCCTAAATTATATTATATCAAGTTCTACAGATCAAATAAAGCTTCTAGAGTTATGCTTTGTTCCTTGCAAAGCGAGAGTTTACAACCGCCAAACTACAAACTTTCCAAAATCCAATCTAAAAATGATTAGATATGAATATTCAGAATGTATCAGTATATTTGCGCATCTCCACAATCTTTAGTTACATTAGATTAACCAGAGAATTTCAGGAAATTCGAGAATATACTAAAATACATTTCTTGTTAGTTTATAACAGATTGTCGTATTCCGCCAGTTTTGATCATTTCTACTCTAACATTTTGAAGTGAAATCTGTTGATGCCAATTATTAGAGATATTTATAACCCTGTATTTGATAGTCTCGTTAATGTTATACAGGGTGGTTTTCGAGGAATTTTACAAATTTTTGCAATAAACAAGTCATATCACATGATCATTAAAAAATGTCTACTTTTTTTTCTTAATTTCTAGTGAAACCATACACTGTTGGCTAACATTCTAACACTCTAACATTCTGACTAACATTCTAAGACATTAAAAAATTCCAGGACCGGTCTTAAAAAATTTCATAGAAGGGTTCGCATCAAAAAATTCAATCTGCGCGTGATTTTTTTCATGTAACCAAGAATTTTAAAGGTAGGATTAATGAAAGCTTAAACGTATGACATTTTTGTCAGACTTTTGTTGAATTTTGAATAAATTTTGACTAAAACTTAAAATTTTATGCCGAATTAGTCGAAATTGATTATTTGTAAAAAATACAATAAAAGTGTGACAACCACGTCAAACATTTTAATTTAGTACCTACTTAATTTTATTATTTTTAATTTATATGTTTATCAACATTGTGCTAGTTTACATACGTTGTGCTTTTTTAATAGCCCAGTCATGCATATTTAAACTAAAATGCTTTGAAAATGGAGCAGATTTCAATTCACTAAAACCATATTTTTTCTTTACGGACATAATTTAATTTTGATTTAATCACAGAAATAAATCAGAGGCTTACGAAGATATATTCGACTAAAACATATTAAAAACGTAAGGCTGAAGTTTGAAAAAATAATCTAGGGGCTCTCTTGCAGGCCGCATTATTTTACTCGCTCGTAATAAAGCCGGAATTGTACGCAGAGATGTTTGTTTTTTATTAGTTATCGGGGGTAAAACGTTTTGCTGCTTTATTGTGTTTATATTATATTAGGCAAGTGATTTTGTTTCGCTAAATACCGCAATTAACGCAAACATATTTAACTACTTAAATACTCATAAATCGTAGCTCTCTAACAAAATTGTCAAATGAAAACAATGAAATCAACATGTCATTTAAGATACAAACATATTGTTACCACGTATATGACTTATATGTTTCTACCTTTAAGCTATTATTATGAAATTATAAAAAAAAAAAACATCCCGTGTATCGGAAATTCAAGTTACCATTATATCTTTTCTATGAGATTAAATGCAAGAAAATATACGGTTCTATTCGAAAAAAACAATTGACAATCGCCTGTCATTAATCCAGGCCTTGAAAAATGAGGTTAAAATGTGCTAGTTTGTAATATGTTTAGAGCCCATTTTTTTTTTCTTAAATTTTGTGTTTCTTAAAATCGGACCAAAGATGATGGAATTATACTCGCAGGCCTTTGAAATTTTGCGCTGATATGAAAGAAATTAATCAACAAAAATTAACATGCGTGGAAGTAAATTGAAATTTTTCAATTCTTATACCATTTCAATGCTTCTAAAATTACTGCATTCGGTGTCATCGTAATTGTGAAGTGATTTGGTCACGTGACTACAGAAAAAACGGAGATATTGGAAATAAAAAAAACATAATATCACATTTTTCCTTTGGTATCGTTAGAAATATATATGACGTTGCTATTTCTCTTTTTACTCATCTAGACAAACAATAATTTTCTGGAGTTTCTTGTCGGTAATCTTTAGCTATATCGGCTACATTGATTTATGGTATATGATACGAAATAGTGACATACTTTATATTTTTGAAAAGACAAATCTAGACAAATTCACCAAACCTCATAAAATTAAAATAGTCTTCTAATATATTCTTTACAATGTTTTATGCAAACAAAATACAAACGTCTAAGCTTGGTATATACCCCGTTCTGGATAAATTTTATGTAAAATTACATCATACAAGTAAACTTGTATCGTTGAGTGGGATATAGTTTCTCACTCAACGGTTATAGGTATTGAGCATGGAATTTTACACTTTTTGTATAATTTACCCAAAATGTAAATTTACATTATCGATGTAATGTATATTTATAAAATCTAAAGTATAATTTTACTAAGAAACGGGAAAACTACATAATATTTTAATAAGATATATTAGAGGTTTATATAGTTTACACAAAATTATATTATTTATTTATCTCATTATTTTTTAGGTACACTGCTAAATTATTCCGCCACAAATGAATCTAACCATACCTACTGAACAACTAGCAGTTATCTATGCACCCGCGGTAACAGCACACCCAGTGATCCAATGATTAATCTGATTGGCCGATCCAATTCAGGTCATGTAATTTCAAACTTTTATTGGATATTTACATGAAATATAGTAAAAATAATTAATGGATTAGGAATAACACATTTTAAAATGTAAAGGTGCAAGTAAAACGTAAAATTACATCGAAAAAAAATATATACACTCAAGCGTCTAATTTTACACAATGTATCATGTAAGTCAATTACTTATTTACATTTTTTGTGCGTAAAATCGATCCAGATCAAATTATAAAACTATTCAAAATTCCTAACCCATTTTGTGGTTAAAAATCCGGAATTTAATTAGAACCACAGTTTTTTTCAAGATCTATTTTATTCGCTATTTTTTGCCCGGAGTTTGCGTCACAAATAGTCACATTTCGCACGACACGCGTAAAGCCGAGCCGGCCCTGCTTTTTGTGTTATGACTACCAAAAATACGCTTCCGCGTACAACCGTAATCCAGTTTTTTCACACATAAGTCCCAGTCAGAACGAGAAACTTAATATGAAATGGGAATTTATGTTTTTTGGGCAGCCGGGTACTAGGTTACCCCGCAGATAGGGTTCAACGGGGATCGTATGTATCCCGAATGTTTTTCTTATTAGCAGGATCGTTCCCGTAGTCTGCGCGAAGCTTTATCTCTGATGCTTTTTATGATTTATAGTGGGGTTTTGCGAAACGGAGGCAAGTATCAAATTTGCGTGTATCTCCACACTAAATCGAGTACTCTTCCAACTTTTCCCTAAAAGGGTACGTAAAACATATTTATCCTTTTTGGGACCGTGTTCTACATAACGCAGAAAGTTAAGGGGGTTTCATAAATTTTGCGAGTTTACAGAAATTATATCTGGAATCGACCGAAAATTATCTCATTCGAAATATCAATTAGCAATGTAGACTGTAAATGGGTATTAGTCTAGGGGGAATCGACGCATCAGTATTTTTTTTTGCATAATACTCTTCATTATGTAGTACGGGGTAAATTATGTTTTTGCACTCTTAGTCCGGGCAGTAGAGCAGTAAAAGTAGGCTTTGGCGTTTGTGTAAACAAAAAATAAAGAATGACTTTTTTATTTAGGGTCATTTTTCGTTCTTTTTGTATATTTGTTGTTCCCCTGAATGATTGGCAATGGTTTTTTGGAACAGGCAAACTCGAATTATATTCTACATAATATTTGGGATTTTTCTGTACAACAAAATAGATGACTTCAAATACAAATCCCTTAAATGCTATAACGCCTGAACTATCTTCTGAATCACAACGGCATAGAGGTATTCAAATTACGTTTGTTTACAACATGGGTTTGCATGTTTTTTAACATCTACTAGGCTTTATCAAGTCATTTGAAAGAGTACTTTTGCTTATGTCAATATTGTGAAAAGGATAATATCACGCTTTTCCTCGTTTGAAATATTTATTGTTTTTGGCAATTGAAACAACTTTGAAGAAAGAAAAGTAACTGTCAAATAATGTTACAGTAACTAAAAGCGTTCTCAGTAAACATTTCGATTGTTTGCACAAGTCAACGAGCAATTGAAAAGCTAAAAACAGCTGCACTTCTCCCATTTTTCAAAATAACAATATCAATTATTATATCGTTGGAAAGCATAAAAACATACATTTTTTTCTAGCTCATAGCTAACTATGGTTTACGTTTAAAGAAACTTGGGGTTTCTGTTATAACTTGAAAACGAAAGTATACACGAACAATTTGATCACACTGTGTTATTAACAAAAGGCAAAACCCTGAAACTTTGTAATTTAATATATTTCTTTTTTAAAATGAATAGTAACGGAGCTACACGCATTTGAAATAATTGGACGAATTCGGATTTTTCCAAATATCTAGTCAGCCATGACGTTTTTTCAAAAAATAAAAGTAACATTTAATAAAGATCATAAAACTACACGTGTTTCCTCATTTAAGCTTTTTTGTATCTCTACTACTTTCCCAGATCCCTATACTATAAACATCAAAAATAACTCACCCTGTATATTACAAAATCTAGTTTTATTACTGCATATTTATACTTTTATTACCTTAATTGATAAAAAGTTGATAAGTTTTTGTTATAATAGAAAATGTAATAAATAGTGTGCCTCTCTATATTCCAATTCACAATGCTGATGACATAAAAACACGTGCCATACCAAGCAATGCGTCTATCTCACTCACACGCATAAACGACAATGAAATACACTTCCAACGTTTCTTAGCAAAAAATGGAATTATTCACCGGCACGCTAGGCCGACAGGGCAGGCATTAGGGTGCCGCTAGATACGTATCGAATAAATTGATCGATGCGAAGCCTCAGATCGAACAATGACGCGGATAGGGAATTACTAAAATGTGAAGTAGTTAGTGGTTTTAAAAAATTAAAGTAACATTTAATAAGGATCATAAAACTACACGTCTTTCCTCATTTAATCTTTTTTGTATCTCTGCTACTTTCTCAGATTCCTACACTATAAACATCGAAAAAAATTCACCCTGTTTATTATAAAATCTAGTTTTATTATTGCATATTTATACTTTTATTACCTTAATTGATAAAAAGTTGATAAGTTTTTATTATAATAGAAAATGTAACAAATAGTGTGCCTCTCTATACTCCCAATTCACAATGCTAATGACAAAAAACACGCGCCATACCAAGCAATGCGTCTATCTCACTCACACGCATAAACGACAATGAAATATACTTCCAACGTTTCTTAGCAAAAAATGGAATTATTCACCGGCAGGCTAGGCCGACAGGGCAGGCATTAGGATGCCGCTAGATACGTATCGAATAAATTGATCGATGCTAAGCCTCAGATCGAACAATGACGCGGATAGGGAATTACTAAAATGTGAAGTAGTTGGTGCTGAGTCACCATTAGTAAAAATAGCATCTATTAAAAACTTCGACCATTTTAGACCTGTGTAAATGTTAAACGGTCATTTTGGTTTTTGAAATCGCCAGAGATAGTTACGAAGGCGCGTTTCTTCATAAGTGTTTCGTCCTGTGCATTTTCAGTACAATTTCTTATTTAAATAAATCAATGGATGTGAAAAATAAAAGAAAGGAATTTAATTCCCAGTCGAAGAGTATTGTGTTTATATTTTAATATTCTGAAAATGACGCGGAAAAGTTGAAGGTACGCCCCTGCGCCGGTAAATTGTTACAGTAGTTTCGATAACAGAACTTTATTGGCTTATACTTTTCTTGGAATTATATTTCAACAAATATTGTACGGATTATATATTTCATAGTAAGTTCCATGTGAAGCATTTAGTGTAGAAAAAACGCATCGTACTACAGACGGAGCGTACGGGGATGTGACATAAGGAATTATTCTATTTGTTCTGCAAAAAAATATCTAAATAAATTGATGCACTGGATTCGTTCACAATTCCGTACCTCCCAATTTAACTTTGACTGTTCCGTCGCGGGAGCGGTGTCCAGGTCTCCCCTATTAAGCGATTTAAAACAGCGTCACAAAAGCTTATCCCGGCTGTTACGCTACATTTGTTCAAACACTTTATTCTCGTCGCACCCTGACCGATTATACTGTAGCGGAACAAAGAAGCGGCCAGCTACTGCTGGTGCTCGTGCAGTAGCGCATTCAGATAAAAGTTTAAGAGGGGCGAATTCAAATTCTATAGTGTGCACATTCACAACGTATCCAAAAAATTTGGGAATAGATGCGTTTTGAAACATGGAGTCAATATCGTAAAAAAAAATTGTATAATCCTTATAGTTTCCGAGAAAAAAATTATTGAAGTTGTAGTACTTTGAACCTTTTTACATGTCATTCGTGTTGTGCGCAATGCTCTCTCTCTCTCTCTGTCTACGTGGCCCCAGGCGATTACGAATACTGAAATCCGATGTTAGTATTAGTATTAACGTTTTTCCGATAGTGTTTACGTTAGTTTTTTAATGTCAAAAATGGCTTACGTGTATAACAACTCGAGTTGATGGATACAGAATTTATGGTGAAGCAAGAGAACATTTGTGTTAGTTCATAGAGACTGGGTTAGACGGGCCCAAATGTGTTTCCACGTCGGTGGGCAAAATTTTAAACAGTTGTTTTAACATCAGGTATGTTAAATTACTTTTTCGTAACTTTCTGCTTCGGCTCGAAAGTTTAAGGGATCCCGCCCTAGGCGCGCCACTGCGTTCACGCGGCCGGACGCGCCGGTGTCAAGGCAAGGAGCGACATGAGTTATGGCCCTTGGTCATTACACTTGCTCGCGTGGCACGCCGTGAATTAACATGATTGTCGGATCTAATTACGTGTAAAGGTCCGACAATAATAATAATTATTGGTGTGCTGCTACTATTCAGTTTGCACAAAGGGTAATTAGCGCATGCACGTGTTGTCCACGTAGGTATTCTCCCTTAAGGAAGATCCATGTTGAATTACAGGAAATTATTAGTTAACACTAAAGCAGGCGCTGATATATCAATGGGCTCATTTAGAATATATTTTTTAATTCATATGCAGAAAGTACACATCGTAGTTAATTGATGTGCAAAGATCTGATTTTTTTCCAAAAACTTCTCCCTTAAAATAATTAACGAAATCGAAGCGCGGGAAAACTTACGGAAGCCATGTTGTGACGTCATACCACACGTTAGCGGCTAGCCCACCCAACAAAAGTGTGAGATCAATAAACGACCCAAATAAATCTTCATAAAAAGTAAATATTTGAATTTAGTCAAACTTGCAACTTTTACCTCAGGCCAAGATATGATGACGTATATACAGGGTGGCCAAATGAAAACGAAATAGAGCCATTTTCAGGAACTGCGTCAAGATTGTAGAAAAACGCCCAGACCCGTCGATTTTAGATTAAAGGGGGACATTCTTTGCTGGTATTTTTGACTCCGCCACTTTCATCCCCAAGCAAGGGTAAGCATCATCCCAAAATATTTAAATGGCATTGGGAGTTGAGTAATATTTCTTTTGAAAGCTCTTACAATTCTCTTTACACCGACGTGTACACACATTTGGACCCGTCTTACACAGTTTCTACGAACTATCACAAATGTTGTCTTGCTTCACTATAACACAAATGCTTCACCATAACACAATTGTTGTCTTACTTCACCATAAATTAAAACGATATCCATCAACTCCGAGTTGCTATACACGTAAACCAATTTTGGTACTAACTACTAAAAAACTATTGTAAACAGTATCACAACGACGTTCATACTAATTGTAAAATCGGATTTGAATATTCGGAGTGGTCCCAGCCACGTGCGTAAAGCTCACAATGATTCCAGAGAATACAGTCATGTAATGGTGGAAAGTTCTACAACCTCAATAATTTTTTTTTTCGGAAACTGGGTATAAGGATTTTACAAAAATTTTTTTGCTCCAGGTATTTGTTAATTAATTTTGTTCCTGTTTTGCAACTAATTGTTTAATTACTAAACGCTAATTTTAGAAGTTAATATCGTAGATATACATTGTAATATTTGTAATTGATTCAAAGAAACGTATCGAAAAAGAAAAATTTCAAAGAGTTTAAATTAAGTTGTACTCTTTACAACAAGAAAGTAGGATGTGCAAAACAGCGTTATAAATAAATTGTCCTAGAGTCAGGCAAAAGCAGCTCGGGAATTTGCTCTTTTTGCATTAGATAGGGCTTATTTTTACGGTAATTATTTCAATCAATTCCGAAGATACTGAGATTCTGAAATAGTAAAATTAATTATTAATATTTTTTCACATTAAATCTTGACATGTTGACAGATGACAGATGTTTAAGACAGAGTTAGCAAATTTAAAATTTTGAGACAAAATTCAGTTAGCTAAAGATCCTACGACTTATTTCTCATTCCTTTTAAGCATACCAATGCCTCCGTAAGCTCTCCTGTGTGCAGAATGATGCGTTCTTATAACGATATTTGTAGCGGATTAAATTTATTCTCTACAACTTTAATTTCATTTAAGAGATTGCTCAAACGTATACTTTTATAATATTTTTATGCTATTCTTTTTATGATGCTTTTCTTTTATAATATTTCTTATGCTATTTATTATCCTAAAAGTTTTTGTGCTGTTGTTTGATGTATAATATCTGTTAATTTAGTGGATACTTTATTGGGTTTTTTCGCCTGTTTGTGTCCCAAATGGTAAATAAATAAATAAATAAATAAATAAATAAACGTTGACATCAATAAAAATTTAATCCGTAAAAATTTCATTTGGGGTCTAAATAGAAAAAAAGATATACAGGGTGTACCGTTAAGAAGAAGTTTCCTGTAACATCTCAAACAGTATTAATTTGACAACAATGTAACTGCTTTCATCAAATCGACTATTTATATTTCTATCAATCAGACAATCCGAATAAAAGTTACAGGTGTTAGCTTTTAACAAAATATGGTGTATAAAAGTAAATAAATATTATATTATTGAATCAAAATAATATAATTAGATATGTTTCCCCTAAAGGTGCATTTCAAAGTAAATAAACAGGACTTTTTAAAAATAAGAACAAAAAGTTTGGTAAATCGATTTTTTTATTCAAAATGCAATTTTCCGAAAAGGTAAAAATCGCTCAGTGTCAAATCAGACGAATACGGGGCCACTCCCCGTATTCGTATTACAAAATTTACCAGAATGATGGGTGAAATAATTAGAAATGGCAAATTTTTCTTCAATTCTGTTACCTACTTCTCTGCTAACACGGAAATGTTAAAAAAACTTGGCCACTATATTCAGGTACTGTAATTTCAAAGTAGTTCTTATTTTTTACTCTTTCTCTTTCTTAGAGTAAATCTATTTCATCATCACTCAAGCTGGACAATGCGTCTAATAAGTCGTCTGAATTACTGGACTCAAAATCAGACATCTGTAATATTTTAAAAAGTTTATTTAAAACACCGAGTTTTTTATATTCTTTTTTTTATTACCACAAGTAAAAATTCCATATTAATAATAGAAAACTTACTATTTTTTAAAAGGGAGCTTCATGTATAAAATGTGACTATTTTTTACTTACATTAAACTAAAATCGTTAACAAAGTAATTATCGAAAACATAAACCTTACTTAGAGGTTAATATTAACAAGATCACGTCATAAATTCCTTGAAAACTAGTTTCTTTTTACGAACACCAAATTCTTCTCATAAATCTAATATTTTTTATTATCTATTTAGTTTAATTATAGTCCGGAATCCGAAATGACAAATTTTTATTATTTATACAATTCAAAGTAGCTTACATTATTTATTTTAAAATTTTTAACACATCACAATAATGACATGATTGATTTATAATTCAAACTGCCGCTTTTTTATCTCCCCTCTCTAAACGGTACACTAGCGCCCTCTTATTTTGGTAAGATTTTTGTTTACATGGAGTTCCAGCTCCTTGTGTAGTCTCCATGGGATAAACAATCATCACCATACATTTGATCCATCAATTGAAACGTTGCGGTAAATGTTTTACCAAGTTTACAACCAAACTTAATATTAGCTCTTTGTTCGATGCTCATTTTTGTACCGATGGCACAAACATACCTCACGCCCAATAACTTCGCTTCTATTCGTCAAAATGTCGTGTAATTTTGACAATAATCAGTGAAGGATCTATCTTTCTGACCGACGCATGTAAATGCCAATAGATTGCCTCACTAGAAATGTCTATTCTTGAAAAGTCCCGTTTACTTTCGAACGCACCTTATACAATTCAGAACAATTCTTCCAGGAATCGAAACAAATATGGGTATTTCCATATACGCTTGCACCTTTCGTATATGTGCGAGACACGCTGTAATATCAGTTCGAATTTATTATCCCGGAGGAATGCAATAAATAAATTTTTCGCGCGACATTCCTCGACGTCGATCTTATTGGGAATACGGCCCGTGTTCGGAAGTGAGGACCTTGCCAAGTAGGCCATGATATAACGGGTGCACGTCGCCGTGACAAAAACTGCCGTCGTCGTTTTGTTTTATCTCGAAGACGCCGTAATTATTTTACGAGATTGAAAGCAAAGTATTGTTAACGTCTAAACATTTGACGGCGTCTATTGTGCCCGTAGTTCTTATAACAATGGGCCCGTCGGATTGACAGGCGAGTTAGAAGCAAGATATTTGATGCACTTAAGAGTTCTTTCATTATTGGAAGGGATGGGAACACATTTTCACATTTTGAAATTTTTTGGACGCCCTGTATGTGTTATTACATATTTGATTACTGCCCATGGCTTTTCTAGATAAGCGAAACTTTTTATCAAGAATAACTTTTTCTCGAAAAATCAACAATAAAAAAGTTTACAAGAGTGCGGTACCAAATCCGGGGACACACTGTATAACGATTTGATCAGTTGTTATCATTCCAATTTTTGTTATATGGGGTGTAACATTGAAGAGGGGTCATATTTGTACAAGGGACTACCTTGAAACACGCGTTATAAGTTTGTTTTCTTATGTACTGCAGCCATGCATTGTTGTCAAATCTCATAATTTAAAAGAAATTTCCACACGACCACCCGCTCTTTGATGCGTTGCTTTAATTTATTCGGTGTTCGCCACGAGCCCTAGCATCTCACATAAACCAAAATTTAATAAAATTAACTATGAAATAGTACCTAACAAGTAATATAATAGAAAAATCAAACAGTATAAATAAATAATGATAAAAGAAATACACAAAAATAAATAAATAATCTATCTTATCTCAGCAGATTTTTACAACATATGACATACTTATTAGTCTGGACGATCCCGAGGATCTTCCACTACCGCACTGATTTTTTTCATGGTAGATTTCATAATAATACACTGATTTTTTTTTAATTTCAAATTTGCAACCTGGATTTTTTTTTTATTTTTTAGGCTTAGTTGCAAAATGAAATATACGACGCACGCGCGTGGTGTAGTTATATATTATTTCATATTCGGAAAACTGAAAAGAGCTTTACGTTAAAAAAAATCGTCAAAATTCGTTGAAAAACAACGGAGTTACAGCCAAATAACGCAGTTTATAAATGTTTTATTCAAAAGTCATAAATAAACTTCTTCTGTTTATAACTTTTGATCTAATCAATATTTTTGACGCTCGAGGGCTAGTTTTGTAGGTCTTTTGAAGATGAAAAAAAAAATCTTTACTGTTTTCTCGTGGAAATGAACGGAAAAAAGTTATAAGCGAAAAACGTGAATTTACGTAAAAATTATACAATTAACCACCCTGTAAACAATCTTCCCCGCATTTTTATGACTGTGGAAACTAATATGTTATTGTATATAATATTTAGCATCTATAGTGATAAATTCAGCTTGCCGAAACAAAAAGTCGCGTCCAACTCATCTTCTTGCAACAGCATCGTATTCTACTGACAAGAAGTAGGCTCTAACCGTATCAACTCTTTCTTGATTCGTATACATACTTTTTCAATTAACTATTTTACTAAAATCAAAAATTGTGAAAAACAACTTTCGACATATCCCTCAGCTGCTTTGGCACTTCTCCAACCTCCAAAACACTTCAAAGTAGTGATGTCCGCCCCAAAATCTGCTAAGAAAGTAGCTGATCTGCGAAATGATTGACCGGTGCTATTTTTGTCATTTACAAACCTATCTGCCATTAAAAATAAATCTGCAAGTCCATAAACACCCTGTACAATTCACCGATATCGAAGCAACCCACACGCGAGCGATCGGAATAACGACGTTGCGTAATCATGAATGAAAACAAAATAATTAATTAATGGTGTAAGCGACCCCTCTCTTTGTTTTCGTTGAGGTGTACATGAATATTCAATATTATACGTGGAAGCGGCGTGGATGGCCTAATACACAATAAGTTTACTCGCTGCTCTCGCAAAATAAACCGAAAAGCTTATACAGCTGAAGACAGGTTATAATTATTCACAAGGCTGCGATGGCATAATTTATGGCAATATTATTTGAATTCGGGTTATTTAATTTCAGCTTCATCTCGAATATGTTTGCTTCCCAGATTAGTTCGTCTTCGGGAACTTGAACTTTTGTAATGCTAGTATTTGGAAGACCAGAAGAGTTGTAATCTTTGAATTATTTTTTAATTATTGTTAACCTTTGAATTACACAGCCCCACAAAAGAAAAGGATCGGATCTGGTATTCAAACCAATGTATTTCCATATACTTTTTCGCTGAATCCGAATCTGCCGTCAGATTTGGCCCAACGGGTCTAAGTTTTCGGAAAAATTCAAAAAACAAATTAAAATTCACAAAAAACGTCATTTACGATCGACGAAAGTTATAAAAAATCAAATTATTCTACCAGCTCACTAGACGTATGATTTTTCACTCGTTTAATTCCAATTTATCATCATATAGAGACAAGCTGGTCCAATCTCATTCAAAAACAGAAAATAGATTAAAATACTTAAAAACGCCATATTCATGGCCATAATTCATGTTGCAAAGTTCTGGATCCATCTTTTTATTCACCCACCCATTTATGAATTCATGCATCTTTCTATCCAGTCGTTCATGCATGAATACGCATATTTATTATCAGCTACATAAGTATACAGGTTATGGTCTATTTCTGCAATGTAGAACAAACAACATAAAATAAGTTTAAACTAACTTTCATTTGTACTAAGCTTGTTAACTGTGTTTTTAAAAATTTATTTTCCCAATTAATATTATTTCCACTTAACCACTCTTGTATGTTAGCTTTCTTGGTAGTTGTTGAATTAGGATAGTGCCATAAAAACTTGTATTATCGATGTCAATAGTGGAGGCTTTTTCTAAATTGACCAACAGCTGATATTCACACAAATGCGGGAAATTACCGTACAATTTAATTCCTGCAGGAAATTGCTGCTAGAAAATTGGGAGAGCTCGTTTATGTAGGATAAGATGATAAAACTACATTTTAGTTGTATCGACTAAACCAAGAATGACCTCGTTACAAAACTTTTTATGGCGCCCCTAAGGCTCATTATTTCGCAGATAAGAGAGCGTTGTTTTTTCAGCCGCATAGGATTGTGTATAAGCTAGGAAATTAATTGTAGTAGACGATGTTGCCTTTTTTTTAACATAAAGGATTTTTTGGTTGAGGCTAAATAATGCAAAAAGTTTTTTCAGTTGGATTTATGTTAATGTGACTGGCTAGGATATTTTTTTTCAACATTGAAATTATTAGTACTAGAATTTTCTTATGTAGAGTGCAAAACAACAAATATAAAATAAAGAATACTTTTATTCACTCAAATTTAAAATATGTATTTTCTTATAATATTTGCTCCTGAAGTCTTTCTTCTTTATACGATATATATTCATCTTCATTTGCTTGAAAGACATTTAGAGATATAACGTTTTTTGGTAACTTAAACCTATACAATAGATTTGAGATTTGAGAGTTCCAGTGCAGCCAAAAAGTTAGGAACCGTACCACTTTTCTTTTAAGAAATAAATAGTTCATGTTCCAACATCGGGGAATCTAATCATTTTTCGAAAATTGTACACACTACAAAAGTAATTCAGAATTTACTTCTCCTCTTCAAAGTTTATTGTCTTCCTGCCTCAAGTTTAAGGCAGGAGATCGCAAATTTGTCGTTACTGTTGGTGGAAATTCGAAATATTTGGCTTTTTGTGGCTGAAAACATACATAAGTATTGAATTTTTAAAACCCAGAGAGATGTACTAACCAAATTTGGACAGGACATAGCCAATACAATGTGAAACATTGTTTTACTGTTAAAAACTTTGTCACCGCCGTTCTAGGTGGTAAAAATTGGAAATATTTGGAATTATTCAATTTTCGTGGCCGAAAACCCAGAGAAATGTACTAACCAAATTTGGACAGGGCATAGCTAATACAATGCGAAATATCGCCTTACTGTTAAAAATGTATAAGTTCATTTAATTTCTGTCTCCACAGTTCTGTCAAGTACATAAGAACGGCATCGACCCATACGTCGAGGTCTAGCTTCAATAAACCTACAAATTCTTTTATGATTATGAAATGTAGAACGTTCGTCCACAGCTATAATTTATTGGTCGTATTTCCTCGGATGTTTTGACAAATATATGCATTGCATCGGCCACATAATTTCAATCCCGTCAATGTAGCGCCAGTAACAAATACATATATTAAATAAAATTATATTTATGTCGATGCGAAGCAATGAATATGTAATGTTTTGGCGTTTGGTCGTAATATACGGACAATAAATATATCTCTATGTCTGCGCTAAATATATATCAATACATTTTATATTAAGAACTCCGTCAAATTTTCTGTTATATAATTTGTATGTGATGTAGAATTTTAAAAATCAATTGTTATTAAAGTCAAAATAAGGTTTGAACGTTTATTAAAATTTACATGAGTGATAATAATCTGAGGTATATAGGACGAAAATTTTCGAGTATTTCTAAGGCGAAATTGACTGAAAAATATGGGTATGAAGTATTTCATTTTCGCCTTCTTACCATTGCATTTTTAGCCCTATAGAACACACTTAGGGTACAATTAAAAATAACCATAGTGATCACATGGGTACTGAAGGTAATTCTACTGATAGTTAGCAATGTGAAAGAGCTCTTGGAAAAGCAACATCTGAAGACAGGTCTGCAACAGTTCGCCATATTGAAGAAGAAATTCGGTGTTGGTGGGAGAAGTTGGATACAGTCCAGAGTATATTCTTCCTATAACTGTAAATATAGAAGCAAATAATGTCGACGATAGCGATGATGAAGTTATTGAAGAAAAATATAGTACCGCTATTTCCATGATTCAGCCATGATTCACTATGATTCAAACAAATGATTGTTTAAAATAAATATTGTGATGTATTCCCTGCTATTGTTTTGGTCTGTTTAAAATAATAATAGGTACTAAGAAGTCTAGAAAATATTAACTGCAATAAACATATTATATTACGCAGTTCTAAACAAAAATTAATTGTTTGATTGTTTCCTATATTAATTAAATAGAATTCATAGTTTGCAGTTCTATACTACTATTTAATACTGGATTCGATAACAAAAAATTGATTTTCTTAAATATCCTACAAAAAACTACAACCTGGCAACACTGTACCATTTCTTACTGCGAGTTCATGCAGCACTTTGGAAAAGTTAGAAACAATATCTCTTCACTGTACCAGTTATGTAAGTTTTTTCAGGATATAAGACAACTGACAATACATAAAAAAGCATATTTTTACCTCGTACATTTATCTTACGTTCTCTGAATGTTACACACCTGTTGAACATACAGAAAATCGCTTACGATACCATAAACATAATCACATTCCGCAGACTGTATTTAAGAAACTTTTCACACATGCATTAATCACAAATTTGCTGGACAAAACAGGTACATTTTCTGATGTTTACACGTTCTCCTTGATCTTTCAATGCGAAAAATTAAAGGGAGTTGCTCTAGTTTAGCAATACGCTTCATCACTTGTTGAATGGATCTACTTGTTCTATCATTGTCTTACTAAAAGTGCGATTTTTTGTTTATAAAGCGCCAGGCTTAACAAGATCGATTTTCCACTTTTTTTTTGTTTTGGAGAATATCAAATTCATTTGGGACACCCTGTATGCAATGAGATTTTATAAGCATGGCTGTAAGAGTTTTGTTTATAAAACTTTGAAATAATGAAGATATCATTTGATATTTAAAGTGATGTTTCAAAAACTATACCAAAGAATGAAATGTTAAATATTAATAATATTTTGTTTGTTAGTCATTTCTGTCACTGGAAGTGAGGATGAAACAGGTAGGGACTGTTCTCTGGCTTTTCTCAGAATTAGTTCACATTTTATTCAGTCATATTTTGTCCATGTCATAACTAAACTGGAAGAAATTTATTACTATTCAAATTAGAATTTAAAAAAAAATTGATTTGTATAACCATCCAAAATTACCTAACCTCAATAAAATTAAAAGTATTTTTATACAAAATGAAACAAGTCGTGTAACTTTTTCTTTTTTAAATTTTATAAACAACTTATGCTTATGACAGAGGGGTTTATTTTCATTTTCTTTTTTAATTTACATTGTGGCAAAATACTCGAAAGAGAAAATCTATTTAAGAAATGTCTCAAATAAATATTTTCAGCCAAGACTTTTATCAATTTTTATTAACAGTCTGAATCACCTGAAACTCGTAGATAGGTTGGTTAAAATTCTGGATCAAAAATGATCTCACGAACAACCTGCTGAAGATGACATGGCATAAATTAAAAAAAAAACACCAGTATTGTTTGTACAGAATTAAAACTTTTGTTAGAATCATTCACACTGTATGGGAAAGACCAACTTTGAGCTGAAGTAGCTCACGAAAAACAATCTTAATATTATATTGATCTCCTACGTATTTTATTTGTAGGCAGCAACTACTGTGGATGCTCAAACAACATGGGGGGTGTGTCACATCCAGAATCCCTAAGTGTCACCCTTACCTCGGAAAGGGGGCACGGCTACGGTTTGGCGGTTTCTGTAGGAGATCACACTGAGAACCGGTCGGCCGACATCCTCATATCCAGGATAGCCACGGACTCGCCAGCGTACAGGTAAGGTAGCTAAGGTCTAAATATCTTTCACATATCATGAAGGATCTTATAAAAAAAACAACCTGAATTTCATTTATTTATACATGTTGTAGGCCATCGTTCCAATAAATGATGGATTAAACTGAAATAAACTTAAAAGTATTACACGATATAGATCTTTAAGTTAACTGCTTTCGAAATATTATCATTTAAATCAAAAGGGTAATAAAAAATATTACACAACTTGGCAACGTCGCATTACATTGCGCACAATGCAAGGCAGCACAACAAGAGTCAGCAAGCTTTTAGTGACGTCATTTTATTTTCTCATTCTTCTCAGCAAACCCTTTCATTTGATACCTATATCATGGGGGTGCATAAAAAATAACTGGTCCGCCATCTTTGGGAATCCGCTATATTGGATTTAGAATGACGTCACTTAGCTAACCATGCATTGTCATCTAAACTAAACGTGTATCCAAAATTTCAGCTCACTATTTTAAAATTCAGTTGCAAGATTTGATCTATTGTAGTATAACAACCCCGGGTTCGATCGAAAAAAAATAAGTAAACGTAGTTGTGGCCAGAAATATGTGATCGTCATGAGGAATACCTACGTTGTATACATCTATTTTTAATTGACTGGAAGGCGCTGGCTACTAACTTTAAAGAGGGGAAGTATGGTTTAATTTTATAAAACAAAAGCAGAGTTTAATACACCTAACTTTATTATTTACGTACAACAGTCTTCAAATTAAACATGTGGCAAATAGAAAGAACAACAAAAACATTAACAACCATTTAACATAAAATGAGAGTGCCAGGATCAGCTCCTGTGGGGAAAGAGCATGGCAGAGAAACCCACGATCGTTGCTCTAACTACCCAAATATAAATACAAAACAACCGCTAACAAAAGGCATAAATTAAGATACTTTGCTAATGCTAATTAAGACCTGACTTATTTAATGTGTCACTAAATGTCACCTCACTCGAATTAACATACACACTTCCAAGTAAAATTGAAGAGGTTATAATAATAATTACAACAACAACAATAATAACGACAATAATAATAACAACAATAAGTAAGGTACTGCAGTCCCATACGGGAGGCAATCCAGCTATGAGTTGAGATTTCGGAAGATCTGTTTTAGCAATTCTTTTTTTTGTATTTAATTATTCTTTTTTACAGATTCATTCCTCACGGGCGAAAATGTTAGTAAATACAACAAAGCTCTTACATGCGTATGACATAAAGTGAGCACAAGAAATGCTTTATTACTTGCTTATCGAACAACGTAATCATGATAAAACAAGTTAAATGTGAAACAAAGGAGTTGTTATCGCAATATCCGGGCAGTCACGACAATATATACATATTTTAACATGTAATAAATAATGAGAAATCTTTAATAATAATTGTAACAATTTTACGTTAGAAAAATATACGCCCTTGAGCACAAGACAATGAAGGCTAAACATACACATAATTATTATCATGAAACATCTATAACCATCACAATCATAAGATTACATAGAACAATTAACAACAAAGGACTTAGAGAATAATTACCTGCTAATTAATACGGGTTAAACACTTTGATTTTTCACTATTTTGTCACACTGCCCGCTGATCGTCTTACTCCCATCTCCACACTGTTCTCACTTCGACTATCTAGGCTTCCTTCCAGAATTCCCCACCTAAGCGTTTGTTTTTGCGCTTCCTTCTACCAACTGTCAATATTACGTTTTCATTATTATACAACACCCACGTAACAGGTGACGTCGAAGTTGATACGATAAGTATGGTTTTGCACACTATACTAACAAGGCTAGTTAAATAACCCTAGAGCCTGAAGTATGGTAATTCTACTGTGACTGACATCCATCTTTCTGTAGATTATGTTCGTATAATTGTTTATGTCATGACACGTAATCAAATAAGTGCAATTTTCAAAGTACTCGTAATTTTTTTGGACTTGAAGAATGCTTCTCTAAAATGAAACAAGGTGAATATAAAAGAAAAAGCTTGCTCTTTCCCATGGTAGAAAAAGGTTTTGTGCTATTTAAAATCTGTAATGGACGTAGTCAGCTTCTAGGTCTTGTTTCAAAGTTATAAGCATAAAATATCTGCCCCAAATTGAAGTGACGGATTATTTGAGCAATTTTGTGAGATAACCGCAATAAAACTTTTTAATTTTTGTCACAGTTGTACTTGGTTGCCATTTTTTATTTTCATTATGTGACGCTGTAGTTAAAAAGTTGAAAAACCCCATTATAAGTTTGCACATCGTTTGTAGGGTATTAAACAAACAATAAACTTATACATGTAAACTGCAGAAAATTACTGTTGATTGCATTTTCATAATTAGCTTGATATTAACAATAAATTCCAATCGCAAAAATAATAGCAACGTACTGTTTGACATCGAAATTTATGAAATTGCGTTCTATTCGAAACTGAAAATACTATACAAAATAATTAATACACGGGCCATTAAAACTACTTGGTTTCAAACAGATCGAAGTAAAAAGAGAATTGTTGTTATGTTTCTTCTGTAAAGTAATATACCTATTTTATTTTTATTACCAAATGTCGAATCCAAACGTTGCATTTGCTGTTTTTAAACGATTAAACCGATTAAACAGCTATGATTTGTTTTAGGAATCCGAACGGCCACAATCCGTATTATTTGTACTGTAATATATTTTCTCTTGCAGCTCTATTTATTTTAACTGCGCAATGAAAATACTGGGAAATCGTCCCGATACATTAATTTAGTGGTATGGCTGTTTATACAACTGAAAACAAAAGGTTATAACAATTAAACAATTACCGTTTAACTTACTCTATTGCCAACAGTAGTAAATTATTTTATCTGCTCCCACTATAGTAAATACACTATTAATACATTGTTTTTAAGGACGTAAGTGGAAGTTGCTATGGGCAACGGTAGGTAAGTGAGCTAACTTACCTCCCTTGGGAAAAAAGCGATTTCGAGTTATAAATACATATTTTATGCACGAATAAATAGAAATATTTTATGAACATTACATTTTATTAATTATTATGGATGAATATTTATAGTAATTGTACAGTCATTACATTTAATAATATTTATACAATCTGGATAATTATTCCCCTCGCGTTTACTGATTATCACATTTTTCTCAAAATGATTTGACCGCTCCATTTCTGTCACCGGAGGCTCAATATTATCTGACTGGTCCATTAAAACAGCAAGATGCGACGTACTACTAGAACCTGGAGTTGAAGTGTTAAACTGTCAACTTTCTGCTATTATGGCTGATTTCCACCTACCATGACCCTTGATTGCTAATACATCAACTCCCGTATTAGCCAGTAACGTTGCCGATGTTCTTCGGAATGAATGGCCTGTATATGTTTCAGGATGTTCTAGTTTCAAAAACTGCAATCTTATTAGGAATCATAGGAAGGGTATTCTTGCCGACTGGTTGGTCGTAACATCTACTTGTTTGATAGCGCATAAAAAAGCGTGAAACTTCAGTTTTAATCTCCAATCTAATCTTGACATATTTCGTCTTCAATGTAACCATCCTTGTCTGTCGCACGGATTTCTATAACTTACTTTATCGCTCTCACGTAACGGCCAATGTACCATGGGGACTTTCCGAACCTGTATATCTTGATGTAATCTCTGAGACAGAAGGAAGTTTAGTTGCATCGAAGAATCTTAACGTCCGACTTTCTGTCACTGTCCCATTAGCTAAGCTCCACCATGTTTACTTCGCAGCTTTTTATCCACTCTCGCCGCCTTTTTTCGATCTTGAAACGCTGTAATTCGTTATAAAAAGGCCTTATTATTAGTTAAAAGAGCCGAGAACCCTTCATTCGACGGTTCATGAATGGGAAATAATTAATGGCGCGAGCCAGATTGAAGTATTAATTATTCTGAAGGTCTGCCTCCAGTTTAGCCAGTTCACTGTTTTAGTCCGATTTGACAGCCGCCACAGGTAACCCTACTTCCCCTGCTTGAATTCGATGTTTACCAGATAATTAATGAATGGCTGCGGTTTAGAATGGTGGGGGGTGGGGGTGCTGCAGAATTCAAAGACTTTAGAAAAGGCGCGGAACGAGCGCTTTTACAAATTTTATGTGCGATCGTGTCAAAAGTGACAGGTTGTTTACTTAATTTCCTGTATAAGGAATTAGCTTTTATAAGGGCCTGTGCAATAATAGTTATTTATCGTATAAGTGTTTTAAGTATCCACGCAAGTATATTTAATATTCTTAAGTGGATAAAAGGCAATTAAAACACGAATTCAATACATTTTATCCATAATCACATCACAATCATATTTGTGGAGTCAGAATTATTGGAATCGCACGGCTTGATATTTCTTACTAGTACTCTATAAAACTTGGTAGGATTTGTTATACCTACCTACTGGTTTCTATGGTTCTATCTGAATTTGGTAAAAATGCGAAAAAATAATTGTGTTTCTGTGACTGTTTTCGAGGAAGCTCAAGAAGCAATTTTCCATTTATTGCCAACGAAATCCAGGGAACATTACGAAAATGTGTTCGCTGAATTTAACAAATGAAGGAAAAACGGAGAGTAATGACAGACAATGAAGAAATCATGTATTCGTATTTTTTAAATTTGAAGAAAAAATATGCAATTTCATCTATGTGGTCGAAGTATTCGATGTTAAAGGCTACTATAAAGGTCTACAAAAATATAGATATTGAAAATATAACAAGGTTACTGCTAATTTGAAGAGTGAATCGAGAGGATACAAAGCAAAAAAAGCTGCAGTATTGGAAACACCACATATTGAAAAATTTTTTACTGGGGCTTCCAATAAAGAATATTTAATGATTAAGGTAATATCTCTGTACCTTTTACCTGTTGTTAGGTATACATGGTGTAACTAAATAAGTGTAAAACATTTAAGGGGGTGATTCCTCATCGAAAAAAAGATAGGATCTTTCATATAAAGAAACTTCATTGGAGCATCCCTTGTTAAGATACAGCCCCTTAAAGGGGGTACATAAAATTTGTTTAACAATTTTTTTCACAAGCACTAAACAAGTTACAATATTGAAATTAACCTGACATTTTCTACTACCAAAAAGACACTTAGCCAGTAATTTATTTGGTTTACCCCATGGTAGTAAGGGGTGGAAAACGCAACCCCTAAAATTTATTTCCAACGTAATTTTTTGTCTTATTATTTTTTTACCATTTAAAAAATTATTTCCGATAGCCTGTTTCATTCTAAAAAAAAATGTCTCTTGAATTTTTTGCCCAAATTAAACCAGTTCGCAGTAAAAAATTATTTTACGAACAACTACAGAGATACATCGTCATAAATGCGGACTGGATTTACTGTTATTTTGTAGTTACTACCTGCATTAAATGATTAAAGGGGAATAATCAAAACTAATTTAATAATAACAAAACATACAACATGTAGAAATCATAGTAAATGTTCAATATGTCTACCTTCAGACATTACGCATGCGTCTAGACGTCGGCGCATTGAGCCACGTATTCGCTCAAATATTCCTGGAGTCTCTCTAATTACCCTGCACGCATCGATAATGCGGTTTCTTAAGTCCTCTACATCGCGAACAGGAGTACGATAAACCAAATGCTGCAAATGGCCCCAAGTAGACAAATCCAGAGGATTGAGATCCGGGGATCGAGCGGGCCAATTCTGTGGTCCTCCTCGACCTATCCACTGATTTGCATATGTTTCAGTTAAATGCTGACGTGCTACTTGACTAAAATGGGCGGGAGCCCCATCATGCATAAAAACCATATCCCTTCTGACGCCCAAAGGAACTTCCTCCAGCAGTACGGGATGCACTTCTCTTAAAAATTGAACGTATGCCTCACCATTTAATCGAGGAGGTAGAAAATGAGGCCCAATTAAATAATCCCCAATAACTCCGACCCACACGTTAAGAGAAAACTGTTCTTGATGGTTAGTTTCGACAATAGCGTGAGGGTTTTCATCAGCCCATATGTGGTAATTATGAAAATTAATAATCTTGTCCCGAGAAAAACTACATTCGTCTGTGAATTCGATCGTCTTCAGAAAGTCACGATTTCTTCTAATCATTTCCAGCATCCAATTGCAAAATTCAAGACGGTTCGGAAAGTCTCGCGGTAACAGTGCCTGTACTCGTTGCAGATGGTAAGGGTATAAGAGATGTTCCTTTAAAATTCGAAATACCGTCATATGATCAACATTTAGCTGGAAAGCAATCTTTCTAGTACTGGTAGTAGGTTGTTCTTCTATCAAATTAAGTACTGCTGCCTCAAGCTGTGGTGTTCTTACTTCTCGATGGCGACCACAATCCTGCGTTCTTTTGTTGAATGAACCATATTCACGTAATCGTTGATGAAGTCAGACAAATATTCTATGTGAAGGATGCTGCCGTTGAGGATACATTTCAGCATATCTTGTAGAAGCTTCTAACCCATTCCCCTGCGACAGACCGTAAACGTAATGCATATCAGCCATTTCCTCATTTGTGTATGCCATTTTAATAACAAGTGAATTATTAAAGTAACAAATTAAGAACAGAACAATACACAATTAGTATTACTTCAATTTCAAAAATTTACAAACTGACAGCTTGATTCCAATTTAATTGTCAGTATCGCTAATGGCGGCCTACTAGATAAATTAGTTTCGTATTTTCGTTTTATGGCGATATGTATCTTGTTCGTAAAATAATTTTTTGCTGCGAACTGGTTTAATTTGGGCAAAAAATTCAAGAGACATTTTTTTTTAGAATGAAACAGGCTATCGGAAATAAATTTTTAAATGGTAAAAAAATAATAAGACAAAAAATTACGTTGGAAATAAATTTTAGGGGTTGCGTTTTCCACCCCTTACAACCATGGGGTAAACCAAATAAATTACTGGCTAAGTGTCTTTTTGGTAGTAGAAAATGTCAGGTTAATTTCAATATTGTAACTTGTTTAGTGCTTGTGAAAAAAATTGTTAAACAAATTTTATGTACCCCCTTTAAGGGGCTGTATCTTAACAAGGGATGCTCCATTGAAGTTTTTTTATATGAAAGATCCTATCTTTTTTTCGATGAGGAATCACCCCCTTAAATGTTTTACACTTATTTAGTTACACCCTGTATAGTGAACTATGAATTATTTTAGGTTGCATTAATAATGGGGGTTTCTGGTGCCTGTCGATGCTGCGATTTGACAAATTTGAAAATTAGTGACGTACAGGACGTTGGCGATTACCTACTTATTTCAGTACCTGACACCAAGACGGCCATTTCATAAAAATTTACATTTATAGAAGAAGGATTTTGCGTGAATGCTGTTGAAATATGCAGAACGTATATTTCTCTACGCCCAATTCGCCTAACACACTTCTTTTTAAGATACATCAATCAAAAATGTATTTCTCAGCTTGTTGGAATTGAAGAAGGTACCCTCAATAGTTGCTTCATTCCTGAATATCGCAAATCCAGAAGCACATACTGGTCATTTACTCATGCTAATAGAGTGAAAATTTCACTCAAACAGGTGTGGGCAAAAATTGACACATTATTCAGTAAAATTGACTGAAATTTTTTTACAGTGTATTAAGAGGATTATACATCGCTCTGCCGCTCCAGCGTTTTGCCTACATTCCCCATATATCATATGCTATCGCTAATAACAATAACACTTGACTATAAAACAAGAGACAAACTAAAGGTGTATTCCCTTTCAAATTAGTTTTTATTCTTTACAGAGTATATAAAAAAAATTAACTTGCGGCTTTTGAATTCTGAAAAGCTTTCTACAAACACATTTGAATAAAAGTTTACAAATATTTTCGAGGGAATTGTGTGGCCGTAAAGTTTCAAGCACTTAATATGCTGAGCCCTGCCCTTTTGTTGTGTATTTTGTAACAAAATAGTTACCTCTTTCATGTTTCACAAAATTATAACGCAATTATTAACCTAGTTGTCCTGTTTGGAAATCCCTTTCATGTTATGGCCTATCTTCGTCATCGTTTTTATTGCAGGACATGGTTAATTAGGCGCTTTTGCGGACGAACGTCTGATATGTGTCGTTCGTAATTAGTCCTTTGTTCCCGAAGCTCTTTAGTTGTTCCACATTCACGGATAGTGTTGAATAAAATGTCTCCCCACATAATAAAGTGCTTCCCAGTGCCATTCTAAATAAAAAAGAAGAAGAAATCCGAGAAAATTTTCGAGTATTTACATTTTTTTGACAATTTTTTTAACTAAAATCAAATTTCAAACACTGGTGACTAAGTGAAATAAAATAATTATAATTGGAACAGCATTAAACAATCACTCATTTATTAGTATTTATATTAAAATAGAAAGTTGCGTTTTTGAAATTGTGTTCTACTACCAAAACTAGCACAAGGGGGCTCATTTTCTTTGTGAGACGTCAATCAATTAATGTTTGCTACTGTAACCATAGAACAAGCAGTAGTAGAAGCAGCGTCAACAATAACCACAAAACAAGCAGAAAGAGAGGCAGCGTCTGTAGTCATGTTCAGTACTTCCATTAGGTTCGAATTTCGTTGAATTCGGAGAATTTTTTAATATCCGAAATTAGAATCTAAACCGACTTTGCGGCACTTATTTCGCGCTGTTGGGATGTGAGCTGCTCCGTTGGTGAGTTTTTTGGCTGCTTAGACCGGTTTTTAGTGCGACGACGGGATTTTGGAAAGTGAGGTGAATTTTTCGACATCCCGCGTAGCATTATCTTAAAAGATCTAGCTTGACGGCATCATCCTTCGTCAACATTGGCTAGCGTGGATTGATCGGTTTGTGGCTGTTTGGAGCGGGTTTGAACGCGACCACCGGATTTTGAAAAGTCCCGAATGGAAAGTGTGGTGAATTTTCGAAACTCACACGGGAACTGGTGGTAATATGACGACAATATCATTTGCTTATATAGGCTCTTGATCGCATCAAAAGTGACAGTTTTGTATGTAACTTTTAGTGCAGAAAATTGGCTTTTATGTGCAATAATGGTATATAGGGTGTATCCTAAATCTAAAATCATAAATTAAGGAGGTGATTCCTTGGGTCATTTTAGGCCGAAGAGACCTAAAATTACTGGTTTCCAAGATAGAGGGTGTTAAAGTTTTTGAAAAATATCACATTTTTTCAATTAACTCTGAATCAGAGCAGTAAAAGTTGGCTTTGGCGTTTGTGTTTGAAGTAATCTATTTTGTTGTACAGAAAAATCCCAAATATTATGTAAAATAAGAATCCGAGTTTGTCTATTCCAAAAAACCATTGTTAAATTCAGGGGAACAAACATACAAAAAGAAGGAAAAATTACCCGTTTTTCGACAAATTTTTCCCTGTAACATTGAAAGTAAGCCCTAAATCAAAAAAAGTCATTCTTTTTTTTTTCGTTTATTTGACGATTTTCTATAAACTTACAGCTGCGAATAAAAAAAGTTGAATTTTGCATTAACAATGGGCGAAAAATAGTAGAAAATCATGTGTATATTTGGAGCAATGTGGTTTTTTAAAAATAAGTAAATATTTATAAATATTGATGAAACTTTGTGAACAATTAGTAAAACATATGTCAATTCTACCCAAAATATTTTGCAACGATCGATTGCGTGATTTTCGATTGACAGGATTGTTCAAATTTCAAACAGTTTATCGCGTACCGAGGGTTTAAATTAAGGTTCAGAAAGGACACACAATTTTATAGAGATACTTGCTATCATAATAAACAATGATCGATACTAAAAATACCTATTTTTACACTTATAACCATTTAGAATTTTTTTTAATTTTTTAACACTTCTATTCACAGGTTTTCAGCCTAATCTCAGGTAATAAAGTACATAGGTAATTGATCAAATTTTTAAAAACGAATTTTGTAAATATGATCTCGGATTAGTGATCAGGGACCCCGAAAAGCCCCGTAGAGCAAATTTGGCGCGAATTTGTTATTTCTTCCAATTTTGATCGGCCGTCATCTTGAATTTTGTAAGATTGACCTCGAATTCGTGATCAGCGACCCCGAAAACCCCCTTATACCAAATTTGGCACGAATTTGTTATATTTTGAAAACTTGGTCGGCCATCTTGGATCCGCCATCTTGAATTTTGAAAAATTGACCTCGGATCCGTGATCAGCGACCCCGAAAACCTCCCTATACCAAATTTGGAGCGAATCTGTTATTTTTTGAAAATTCGTGATATCTCACCTTAATTCACCCGGTTTTTTGAGGTTAGAAAAAGAATCGTAAATTCTGACCGCGGATTCACGTTCGGTGGGGTCTTAACCATATAAATGAACATTTGAATATAGAAAAAAATATATATTTTCATAGCACTTTTTCGTGAGTTTTTGCTATTTTTGACCTGTTTTTTTTTTTTAGGTTAGGAAATTCCTGTGATGTGAGCTCAATTCTGACATCGGATTCGTGATCAGGAGGCAAAAATACTTCCGATAACAAAAAATATTAACACAAAAGAACATTTTTCCTCTCCTGAACAATTCACATATTAGTGGTTAAATCCTTTTAACACCAGGGTTTTCAATTATAATTAACGTATTTCAAAATCAATGTATTTTTGTTATTGAAATTTGTAATAACGTTTCTTTTTAAAATAGGTTTGTTAGTTTAAATTTGTTTGTTTTTGTCTGTTTTCATAACTAGAAAGCCCTCTTTCTCGCATACATACGCATCTAAAAGACAAAACGCACCTGTTCTCATATACAGTCGTATCTAGAAAAAATGGCAATATACAGATACGTAATTGCTTGAGAAAATAGACGATATGATGTATGTGACTATTATAGCTGCTAACGAGTGCTATGACGTCACAACGTGGCTTGCGTGCGTTTCCCGGCGCCTCATTTTCATTAATAATTAGTTCAAGGGAGAAATTGTTGGAAAAAAATGTTGATTGTTTGCACATCAATTAACTAGGATGTGTACTTTTTGAATATGAATTTAAAAAATTCGCTAAATGAACCAATTCCAGTTTATTTGCGGTATCAATTCCTTGGTACCCATACGACAGTCCACTTATGATTGCTCATAATTTTCGCTACCCTTTTCAACGTAAATTGATCTAAAGAAACAATCTACTTAATAAGGTTGTGCCCTAGGCAGCCTATAGAATCTACATCTCAACGAAATGAATTCCCCATCGGTTTCCAATCTCTAATTCCAACCGCCTTGAACTTGGTCCCCCTCCCATTTTATTAGGAACTATTATAATTGCCACTACAGGGCGGAATCCTTCAACCGGATCCTGTCCCGAGTATCTATTGTCGCCGAAGTCGACCGGGTCACAAGGGGCGACCAAACGTACGATTGATCGGGCCTCGGGGTGGGTTCATAATGTTAGGTCTTCGGTTAATTGATTGTCCGGCGCTTATTGCGCCCCTCGGTTATCGAAAGTGGTGGGGAATGTTTTGACGTTCGATTTGTTGGCGTGGTTGATTGCCTCACCCTCGGACACTTCACCGAGGGGGATTTATACGTATATATTAGTGTCCTTTTAAAGAATGAATACGTTTACTGCCGCGTTCTTGTCAATCGGAGGTCCATTGTGGAAGTGGATTGTTACAAAGTCGGTAGGGGTGATCGGTGTCGATTGCGACAAACAGGAATCTGATTATATCGTACAGAGTGTAACTTTAAATGGGGGTCAGTTTTTTTAAGGGGGTAGGTTCGTGTTCCGCTGAATACGAATCTGAAATTCTTTTTTTTATCAAATAAATAATCGAGTTATAATTAGTTTTTTAAACTGCACTTTAATTCTTGTGTATAAGCCGCCATTGTAGGCTATTGACTATGTACTTTAGATAGGAACCACAACGTAACAGAAATTTTATTGTTTGATATGTTCAATTGACCCTAAAAAATGATAAAACCGCGGAGTGCTACCACCTTTTAAAGGGGGGCGTTTTTGAGATCGAAGTAAAAAGGTGGTATTTTCAGTTTTTTGTGTTTTACTCGAAAACTATGCATTTTTTCACTATAGTTGTCAACAGAAAAATTGAAATTAAATTTCCAATCGAAATCAGACCTTCTAAAGTCAAAAAATGTATTTTTAACAAAAATATGCCCAAAAAACGAGTAAAAAAACCGAAAAAATGCGTTTTTTTTTCTTTTTGTTTTTGGCCCGCAACTTTTTTCTGAGAGGAGTTAGGTATAGGCATTGCTTCACAAAAAAAAAGTTAATCTGTCTTCCTTTAAAATAAGCGTTTATAAAAGTACCTACAACTAATAGAAACCGAGATACATTGGATCAAAGTTGGCTACTTTTTGGATTTTTGGCCAATTTTTGCCCTTTTTGATGATTTTCGTCTTATAACTTAATTAATTTAGGTATATGTAATGCCATATTTAAATTAAAGCTGGTTTCTTTAAAATGGTGCCTGGTAGAAGTTTGTACAATTAAAATCAACCGAGATATGTCAATTTAACCAACGATACTTTTTCTTATTTTTATAAAATTTTTATTACTTTCGGAATTATTTTGTCTAATAAATTTATTTTTGTGAATGTGAAAGTTAAAATAAGTTTCTAGGTGATTGGATATTATTATTTATTTATACTCCTCCTTTTAACTCCTCTCAGAAAAAAGTTGTAGGCCCAAAAACCAAAAAGGAAAAAAAAACGAATTTTTTTCGGTTTTTTTACTCGTTTTTGGGCATATTTTTGTTAAAAATATTTTTTTTGACTTCAAAAGGTCTCATTTCGATTGGAATTTCAATTTGCTGCAACGGTTCTGCTGACAACTATAGTGAAAAAATGCATAGTTTCCGAATAAAACTCAAAAAACTGAAAATACCACCTTTTTACTTCGTCCTCAAAAACGCACCCCTTTAAAATTAATAACTCATTTTGGACTTATACTCCAGTCGGCAGAGGCCGAAAAGTTACTGTTGGTGACATTTTCTTGATAACTCGGAAATAACTACACAAGTCTACTTTAAATGATGAGTATAATAACAGGCTAATTTGCTGACAAAGTATTTTATCAGGAAAAAAAGTTATTAACAATTTAATCGTGAAAAAAATTTTTTTTAGTAGTTTTCTTTAAATAACTCAGCGGGATGACTTTGTACGAAAAAATGCTTAGGACATGATTTTGTTCGTAATAAAAATAGCTACAAAATGGCGGTGGTCCGATTACGAAATTTGCAATAACAAAGCCGTGAGATTGAAAAAACGGTATAAAACGCCAATTTTTTTAAGTTGCTGTAAAAATGTCAATTATAAACAAAAAGTGATAAAACTTTCGAAAACTATAGTTCAATATATATACAATAATGACGCTAAAGCCGAAAATCAGGAGAGCAAAACTTTTTGTTCTATAAGGTGTTATACATTCATCGGCATCTGAAACTCGAAACTTTGCCAAATTTGTTCGAAGCTTTGCTGACACTTGAAATTTGGTACACACATAGTGTAAATATGCAGAAACCAAAAGCAATTTGCAAAATTCAAGTATCTTCATTTTTGCAGTTTTGGTAAGGTTTTATACGTCACCCTAGTTTTATACGTCACCGTTTTTTTAATTTTTGGACGTATATTTATGTATATTTATAAAATATTCCATTACGGTAGATTAGCCAGCATAATTACCTACAATTTAAAAAAATATATATTTTCATCGTTTAGATCCTAAGCTACTTAACATTTTGCGCCTGTTAGCCGTAGTCGTACATTATTCAACATATTAACATAAAACAAAATCGTACGTGTGGGGTAAACCTTTAACTTTAAGTAAACAATTGTTTAAATTTACTGTTGCATATTTCTAATAGTATACAAGCGCCGAAGAGCGGAGCTCGCGCTCGAAAATGAAAAGTTAAAGGTTTACCCCACACGTACGATTTTGTTTTATGTTAATATGTTGAATAATGTACGACTACGGCTAACAGGCGCAAAATGTTAAGTAGCTTAGGATCTAAACGATGAAAATATATATTTTTTTAAATTGTAGGTAATTATGCTGGCTAATCTACCGTAATGGAATATTTTATAAATATACATAAATATACGTCCAAAAATTAAAAAAACGGTGACGTATAAAACTAGGGTGACGTATAAAACCTTACCAAAACTGCAAAAATGAAGATACTTGAATTTTGCAAATTGCTTTTGGTTTCTGCATATTTACACTATGTGTGTACCAAATTTCAAGTGTCAGCAAAGCTTCGAACAAATTTGGCAAAGTTTCGAGTTTCAGATGCCGATGAATGTATAACACCTTATAGAACAAAAAGTTTTGCTCTCCTGATTTTCGGCTTTAGCGTCATTATTGTATATATATTGAACTATAGTTTTCGAAAGTTTTATCACTTTTTGTTTATAATTGACATTTTTACAGCAACTTAAAAAAATTGGCGTTTTATACCGTTTTTTCAATCTCACGGCTTTGTTATTGCAAATTTCGTAATCGGACCACCGCCATTTTGTAGCTATTTTTATTACGAACAAAATCATGTCCTAAGCATTTTTTTGTACAAAATCATCCCGCTGAGTTATTTAAAAAAAAAAGTACTAAAAAAATTTTTTTTACGATTAAATTGTTAATAACTTTTTTTCCTGATAAAATACTTTGTCAACAAATTAGTCAGTTATTGTACTCATCATTTAAAGTACACCTGTGTAATTATTTCCGGGTTATCAAGGTTTGACACACGCCGAACCTCTACCAACTGGACTATTACACAGTTTCGGAGAATTGTTCCAACCACAGACCACCTAGACTGGCCGTATATAATTTCAATGCACGGGTACCAGTGAATGCAAAATCCGGGGAAGTGGAGTGTGGAAGGCAATCTGATCGCGCGCATCTTTAAGCAGATCCGGATTAAGTAATATTTTTATTACATATTAAACATTATATTGCATCTTATGACAAATATTCAATTTTAAGTTTGTAATTCAGAAAATAGTATATTTTAGTGTCATATTAAATAAAACTACAAAATAATTTAAATATATTTATTATCCTCTAAATAATATTAATTTATTTAATATTTGCCTTTTCGTAGATTTTACCGAATTAAATAATTTGACTTCATGATTTATTCGTACATCGATATACTTTTCACATTCAGCTCTTACAAGTTCTATTAAATGATTACAATTAGGCAAATTATCAAATTGATGTTTATGCAAATTTTCAAATATGTTCACATTCAGAAAGTTTTTTAATACATTATAAACAATTTTATTTTTCTGTAGCCTAGGTGTTCTGCTTTCATCATTAAAAAATTTTATTAATTTTTCTGTTTCTTGGCATATTACTACGACATATCGAGATGGATACGTCAAACAACCACGATCTTTAATAAAAATTAATTGACTGTACGAATACTGTGTATTTGACATTAAACTATTTACACAGTCTTCACATTTTAGAGGACTTGTTATTACGAAACCGCCAATATATACTATAATGTACTTGCTAGTGTCCAGTCCTGTTTTTTAATAGCCTTCACCCATCTTCGTTTTATGTCAACATTCCTTGGAAATCTGTAAAAATTTAAATATTAGGTTTGAAAAATCGAAGCGTACCTAATTATTTTTTTTTGTCACAAAACTCTGATTTTTCTAATCACATTTTGCCAACTCTCCTTTTCCAGGGTGCTGAACATGAATCTGAAATTAGTTTTGTTTGTAATTTTATCAATTGAAAAAAATATTTAATTAATTTTCAGCTACCTATCTCGAAATGACGGGAATTGGTAAAATTTCATAAAAATTTGACTCGCATAAAGTAAATAATTACTAAAAATATTTTACAGTAATTCATTCATTATTTTATAATAACAATATCACGTTAATAACTACACCATGTGGGCGAACAAAATTATAAAGCTAACCCTGGAAACTTGTGAGGTCAACCGAAAAATGGAGTACATATTTACCTTTTATATATTCCTTTTTTTTTACTTACCTAAAGAAGGAAACTTTTCGCCTCTCTTCACCAACTCGATCACTTCTATTTATACAACGTTTTACAATACACTTGCCCATGATAAAACGTCTAATTATCGAAATCACAGCGATGCGTACAAGTGAAATGCTAAGACACGACTGAGCGCTGGGCTCCAAATCAGGCTTCGAAGTGTTTTCACCAAAGTCGCTCTATAAGCCAGTCTATGTGGTCTATGGTTCCAACGAATATGTACGGCATTGCAATTTTGATTCTTTATGTTATATTTCTTATGAAAATTGCCGTATAGTTATTAATGACCTAAAAATGTAGCAAAAATTTAATGAAAAATATTATCAGCAATGTAAAATCCACTAGTTAAAAATATAAGGCATTGTTTTTTTTTTGCTTATGAAAAGTCAATTACAGCCATAACATTTTGAATATAACATTTTTAGTTCATAACAAGGGATTTTCAAAATATTGTAAATTTTTACAATTTATTTATGTTTTTTAATTCGAATTATAATTTTTGAAAAAAACTAAATTGCAAATTGATAAATGTAATCTAATTTTTTAAAAATAAAAAAAAACTCAGCTTTAAAATTTACTATGGTCGTCCTAATCAACCGATTTCAATTTTTCAAAAACTATTTGAAAGGTTGAGCGGTGTTTTCTATGTGAAAAATTTTCCAAGTATCTAGATGCTTTATTGGAGGCTGTGCAATATTTTGAAAATTCGAAAACTTTTTTCAAAATAAAAAAAAAATTATTTTGCGAAAACTATAGAACCGATTTTAATAAATTGGTGTGTTGTTTTATTATACTCTAAAGTTTTTTTTACCAAAATTAGAATGCCCTCGGAGCAATTAAAATATTTTTAAACAATTATCCAAGAAACTTGATTATTTTGCCTTTTTTCATCAATTATTGCTATTTTGCAACATTGGTAATAAAATTAAACATTTTTAACTTTCAGTATATTGTGCATAATTCAATTCTAAAACTTTTTTTCCTCTTCAATATTCTTCCAAAATGTATAGGTTCCAAGATATAAGTAAAAAACTTTTATTTTTTAAACATTTTTGCAATCTTTAAAATGTTCCAGACCTCGCCCAGATCTAGCGATCTACACTTTTATTATGTGAGATGTACTGAAGGTGATCCAGAAAAAATTTGCTTTCCCCCTCTCACATCCACCTCAAAACAGATCTGCCCTGGTCTATTACGTGAAATGTAAAATTTTGTTACCTACGTATTGTTTCTTGTAGTTTTTACTAAAAAAATTGTAAAAGTTTAAATTAGATTGTAAAGATAGACTAACAGCACTCTATTGAAAAATCAGTGGTGCAAAAAATACCAAATTTTAATGAATAAGTAATTGAAAAATTTATTTCGGACAAAAACAGAAGGACTTTCACTATTAAAAAAATAGTGTTACGCATATTTTTCCTATATTTCAATAGTACTTAAAATAAAACTACCCGATTATATTTGATTTTTTTTTTTTTCAATACTTTGTGCCTAGATTTTTCTGCCTTCTTTGATCTGTAAGTCAAATAGCGCCAGGCCACTGCTAATACATGAAAATAAAGTTAAAATTTTGCATAATTTTGAAATCATAAATTATAGCAGTTTCTGAGATACCCTCTCCCGTTTGTATATGTTGACTTTCGATAAATATTTATTCATAGGTATATTTAACCCCTGTATTTACACATTTTGACCCCAATAACCTCCCTTATTGACTCACCCGACCTTACACAAACAAACGGAGCCTTACGTATCTCCCCTTGAACTTCACCCCATTCCTTAAAGCCCCTAATCGACAACTAATGCGCTTCTGCACAAGGGATGCTTCCAATATTCGGATTCCCACATTTCTTTGTAATTTTTTAGTGAATGTAAATATGTAAACAAAGGGGGGAGCTTCGTAAAAAGCCAGTTTCAACGTGTCAAGGAAATTTAGTGAAATCCTTAAAAAAGGATTAAATTTATTGTTATTTGAAACAAATTTTATTTTGAAATACTATTGGTTAGTTAAGATGTAAGTGTGATAAATAATTCTTTATCGAAAAGTAAGGGAGATCTTCGGTACGAACTTATTTCCAAACACGATTATCGGAAATACACCGCTTTAAAGGGGTAGGTTAAAAGTCGGTTTTTCCTTCATTTCATAGTTGGAGAAGCATAAAACAATGCAATCTGAGATGTTACTATATCTTGATATTTTTATTCATCAGATAAAACTGCTTGTACATGCTCAATATGATACTGGTATAAACAACAACTTTTAAGAATCTTCCAAACTGTCGACTGGCTTATATATATTTTTTTTTTTTCAGTACCTAACTGTTTAAGAGTGCACATTTTCAGGTATACGTTTTTTAAAACTTCCGATTTCACTGACATGAACGACTAAACATCGTATGATGCAGGATAACGTATAGACCAGGCGATAGAGCCATAGAGCATTCGAGGCGTTTGTATTTGAAGTCATATATTTTGCTGTACAGAAAAATTTCAAATATTATGTAGAATAAGAATCCGAGTTTGCATATTCCAAAAAACCTTTGCTAAATTCAGGGGAACAACAAACATACAAAAAGAACGAAAAATGACTCGTTTTTCAACATATTTTTTTCTGTAACTTTGAAATTACCTAAGCCCTAAATCCAGAAAAGTCATTCTATATGTTTTGTTTATTTGACGATTTTCTATAAACAACTGCGAATCAAAATGCATTTGCAAAATTATGCAACGATCGATCGCGTGGTTTTCGATTGACAGGATTGTTAATTAAGAAAATTTCAAAGAGTTTATAGCGTACCGTGGGTTTAAATTAAGGTTTAGAAAGGGCACACAATTTTTTTATAGATACCTATTGTCATAATAATCAATGAGTGAAAATTATCTGGGCAATAAATAATTGTTATAGAGTAAAATATTGAAAAATTAAAAAAAAAATTCCAAATGGTTATAAAAGTGCAAAAATAGGTATATTTAGTATTGATGATTGTTTATGATTACAAAAGTATCTCTAAAAAATTGTGTGCCCCTTCTAAACCTTAATTTAAACCCACGGTACGCAATAAACTTTTTGAAATTTTCTTAATTAACAATCCTGTCGATCGAAAACACGGGATTGATCGTTGCAAAATTGTTAGAGTACAATTGACATACCTGTATGTTTTACTATTTGTTCACAAAGTTTCATCAATTTTTATAAATATTTACTTATTTTAAAAATGTTTTACAAAATAATTTAAAAAATTTTAAAGAAAAATTTTATGCAAAAAATCGCTAATAAACAATTTTCAAAAAAAGTACAAAATAAGATTTTTTGATTTTTTTTACTTTTTGACTATTTTTTTTTAGTGGAAGTAGGCAAAGAAAATTACTATACAGAAAAACTAAATGAGATTTCTTTTCAAAAGTTTTTGTACTAATATTGACTGAGTTATAACCGATCAAACTTAAATATTTTTTAGATTTTTGTCGTTTTACCATAAATTAGAGTGAAAAAAGTAAAGAAAATTAAAAAATCATATTTTTTACTTTTTTAAAATTGTTTAAGTAACGATTTTTTGCATAAAATTTTTCTTTTAAATTTTGTAATTCGATGGGAAATTCAATTCTGTACAAAATTTTTTCTATGAACTATACCGAAATTTTGCTTCGTTTTCGAGCTACAATTAAAAAACTGAAAGGGGTGCATTTTCACCCCTATCTCCGAGGTTTTTTCATCTAAAATGACCATTTGAACGATTCATGTAATAAAATATCTTCGTCATAGTTCCCTTTAAGATCCTATAATCAATAGCATTATAACCATTATAACCCATAAACAATCAAAATGTTCTAAATATTTCCTAAATAATGAATTTTTAATGTGAGTAGCAACGAAATAAGAAACTAGAATATAGTATTTTGGAGTCTGAAATAGCGCCCAGAACGATTACAGAAAAATGTAAATTAATGTACTTTATAAAATTTTTGAAAATCGTCGTTTTAAACAACTCTCTCCTTCCAGGTGCGGCTGCCTCCAAGTCGGCGACCGGCTCATCTCCGTCAACCACCAGCCGAACTTGACCCTCCAGGAGATCAACTCCATCTTAGAGCTGGGGAACGAACCCAACGCCACGGGCAAGGTAACCTTACAGGTGGAGTTCGACGTTGCGGACACGATCGTCCCCTCTAGCGGCATATTCACGGTGAAGCTGGCCAAGCGCGGTCCTGGACTGGGCATCACGATCACAGGTAAGTGGGGGCAGTGGAGAACCACATTATCGGGATTAACTCGATAGGGATGCCATTTGGCCGGCTTTACTGTCGCCTAGAGCACAGGGGCGTAATGGCTACGAGTTATATTTGAATTAGTGCACTTAATCGAGTGTATTTATTGCTGTTTACGAACCAATAAAAGGGGAAATGTGCGAATTGCAGTCACAAACAGATTAGTTTGAGAGTATTTTTAATAGAATAATTTCTATTCTAGAGTGGTGATTTCTACACAGGGTCATTCTAAAATACAGGCTGTTACAAATTCGCTACAGGGATCTCGGAAACGAGAAGAGATACAAACTAGCTTAAATGGGGGCAAAGTTGCGTAATCCGGGGACCAACATTATGTCTCTAAAAAATCAAGGCTAACATGATTAGTTTTCAAAATATTAAAAAAAAAACGAAATTTTGGAAATCAGTTTTTGTTTAATTTCAGCCTTGTTTGAAGTGATATTGAAAAAAGAAGAACACATTTCTCATGGCCACCTTTTGCCCTCTATCGAATGGCATAATCAATTTTCATCTTCAACTTCATTTTTTTGAATACGACCCTAGAAATTTTATTACATTTTTTGCAAGCCTTCATGACCCCAAATAGTGTACTGCCTCAGCCCGAACCAGATTCAGACGTTTTGTCTCGAAAAATTCATCTTCAGTGTATTCGTTCCAAATTTATCTAAATTTTTATTTAGACTACTTTGTTTATTGAATTATCGTACACTGTAAGTGCCGTTAGACCCTGTGAAATCCATCTAGTTATTTAAACTATTACCACCGCTCATTAAAATAAAAAAATAGCATTTTATTCCCGTGTCCATAGTTATTTGTAGGCTTCTCGAGATCTCAAAATTCAAACAAATTCCGATCTATTTTTTTCAGGATATACGTACAAATACATCTGACATGCTTTTTCACAGTTGCAGTTACATACAGGTATAATAAATTCCGATAATATTACGTTGATCTTCATTTTCACCCTTTGCCAAAACGAAAATGTTTTTGAACATTTACTGAAATTTTTTAAAGAATAATATTCAGTTGCCGTTTTGGTTGTTCATATGCATTTTTAAGAATTAATTTGTCATAATAAAATTAAAATTGTAATAATGTTTTAGTTTTGACGCAACAACTTATTGAGTTATTATGACCAAGTGATGGTAATAGTTAATAATAATAAATGTTTTATTGTAACGTAGTGGTGGTAATAGTTTAAAAAAAGGATTTTGTAGTTCAAAGCCTATATTTTTAAGAAAAAAAATACCCCATATTGATAAAATGATATTATCGATTTTTCCCGGTATCTCGAACATATACATTTGTGATTTTTGGTTCCTTTTCTGTAAATTGATGTTTATTTTGCACTCTTTTATATAAATATTAATTTTAACAGTATTATCCATAAATATTGACAAATACATGTTACAATTAAACTATTAATGAAAAAAATGTTTGAAAAAAATTATTAACAATACAACAACTAAATAAAAATCGGAAATTTGCGTTTCAATTCACTTTATTTTTAGATTATATGATATAAATTCAGCCACACTTTTGTCCACACTAAAGTCACACTAGTGCGAATTCGCACTGATCGGACTTTTCAGACTCTCTATTCCAATAATAATAGACTNCCCATATTGATAAAATGATATTATCGATTTTTCCCGGTATCTCGAACATATACATTTGTGATTTTTGGTTCCTTTTCTGTAAATTGATGTTTATTTTGCACTCTTTTATATAAATATTAATTTTAACAGTATTATCCATAAATATTGACAAATACATGTTACAATTAAACTATTAATGAAAAAAATGTTTGAAAAAAAATATTAACAATAAAACAACTAAATAAAAATCGGAAATTTGCGTTTCAATTCACTTTATTTTTAGATTATATGATATAAATTCAGCCACACTTTTGTCCACACTAAAGTCACACTAGTGCGAATTCGCACCGATCGGACTTTTAAGACTCTCTATTCCGACAATAATAGACTGAGGCCAGCTGTGGTACGGTCTGTTTGGGCTATAAAAGGAATTATCGTGGTGGGGGGGAATCTTCGTCAGCTGCTACCTGAGAAATGCCAACTATTAAAAACCGGTGGTGCGAATTCGCACTAGTGTGACCTTTGAAAGTTAACACTATTGAAATTTCATACCGATAGTAGTGTCAATAAGTAAGGGTGTTAGTTGGCTTAAAATATTATACTCATTTATAAATAGTTTTTATTGTTTTCAATTTATTTTAAATCTACTTCCCAATAAATTTTGTTGAAGTTATCAATATGTAGAATTATAATAGTAGGTACCTTATTTGTAGTTTTTTTTACTTTAAAATAATCAATACAGTCCAATTTACTCTTTTAATATTGGTCGTATCAAAAAATGTTAAAGGAAGAAAATTAGAATTGAATTATCTGTCCACTGATATTGTACAAGGCATCAAAATATGGAATATTACAAATACAGGGTGAAACAAACGGCGGCTACCCGTCAATTATCCCCATACAAACAATGGACTTTATTGATAATTGAGCAAGTTGTAGACTTCAACTGAAGATGACCTTGAACTTTACCTTGAAGTAAATTTTCAAGGTCATTTGAAGGTCAACTTTGTTTTTCTTAATAGAAACTCTCATTTTTGACGATGGATCCGGAGAGACCAGAAAATTTCACATAAATATAGATAAAAAAATTTCACTTATGGGTCAAAATTACCTTCAGAGGTCATTGCAGTAAAAAGTCAGTCCTCAAATGTTACTAAAATGTATTACCCTACCTTTACCGTTGCTAGTATGTATTCAATTTCATCAGGTACCAAAATATCCCAATACTTGAAACGAATTTCAAACGTTTAAGTAAAAAATCTCGCGCGCGACCGAGAGCAATGTTCACGCGCATGCGCGGATCCGGCGCCCTTTCTCCCGCGTGTAGGCCGTTTATTGTAGTTAACTTTTTCTGCTGCTAGCGCGTTTAATACATGAACTATGAATGTAAAACTTTCTGAAAATAAAAATGTTGCCCTTTCTTTCATTGTGTCTAAAATCCCGGTCCGATACGTCCAATATTTAATTAACAATGAACGTTACATACAAAGGCGTAGATCATTTCTCTTTTTTTTTAATTACCGTAAAACTAAGCTCTATTTAATGCAAAAAGAGCGAATTCCCGAGCGGCTTTTGCCCTGACCCTGGAACAATTTGTTTATAACGCTGCTTTACACGTCGTACTTTGTTAGTTTTTAAAATTTTTGAAATTTTTCTTTTCCGATACGTTTCTTTGAATCAATTAGAAATTATAGGTATTTACGATATTAACTTCTAAAATTAACGTTTCATCAACATCATCACAAATTTCCAGCGTAGAAAATGCGTAGAAAAGGCGTGCGTATTCTACAAAATGGAACTGTAGTATTTTCTTTAATTTTTCAATAGAGGCAAGGGACTCACTCTACCTAAGCACCCCAAAAAATTAAAGGCAAGGGGACTCATTGTAATTAAGTACATTAAACTAAGTTAATATAATGAATAAAATGGAATTAAATAAATTGACATATTGGGAATGTAACCAAAATGCTGCCATAGCATCGCGATTGTATGCCGATTGTTTTCCTTTGCGATCACATCCTGCAGTTCGTAGGTTCGTTTATGCTGTTCAAAGTAGAACACATACAGGAAATTCGAGGTAGGCATGTTGGACCTAAGCTATCTAGATTGCTGCAGGTAGATGTTTTAGAAGAAGATCCAGTTAGTACTAGAGAAGATAAATTAATATTGTTCATGGTATGGTTATGGGATTATGAGTATGGTCTCTATTTTATCTGTGAGAAAATTATATTTTTATATTCGTTACTTTTCAGCATTCAAAATAATGGTACTTGAAAAACGTTCTTAGTCTGGCTAAAAGAAACACCCCAACTAAAAAAAAAATACCAAACTATATTTGAAAAATCAAATCAAATTACCTCGAATTGTCTTGGAAGCTGTATCATTATTTCAGCTAAACAGATTAAAAGTAAACTTAATCCCTGAAGGACTAAATGTGACATTTTCTCCGTTGAAATTAAAATTAAAACAGTGCTTAGACCATGCCAAAAATATTTGGTTGCAATGCATTTGAATAACACGTTTTTCCTTGAACATTTTTTCATCCGTCGCTCTTTAACAGACCACCCTGTATAGGAAGGCATTTCGATGCAACAATCAGTCACCGTTTAGGAAATACATCCAGTCCGACCCTGTTCTATTAGGTATGTTTTATATAGTGCGCGTAATGGGCCTTATTTATTATTTATACGAGGGTGGAATAATCTAAAGTCGTCCTTATATCGGAATATTTATTGTACGGAAAACCTTTTACCGTCAAAAAGGAAGTAGCTTCATTTGCCGAGCCATTTATTCGGATTTCGGACTTACGGATCCGACAAAGGGGTTCGTTTCGGCGGAGTAATGTTAAATTCGAAAATAATACTCATTTTCTGCCGTATTATAACCCACATGTGGCCCGGTTAAATCCTATTACCCTGCAAAATTTATGTGGTTTTGATGGAAATGTTGAAAAAGTTAAAAATGCAATGAATTCCTACGCATAATCTCTTAAACATTGAACCAGACATTTTCTTATTCGGTACTTCTGGGTCGGGATAATCCAACTGATGTCGTCTTCTTGCAACAACATGGTTTTCTCCTGACAAAAAGTAGGCTCTAACCGTATCAACTGTTTCTTGACTCATATGCATGCTGTTTCACAGAAAAACATGAAAATGAAAACACAAAAATTCACTGTACCGTCAGTAACCGAAGTGAAAACTAAAATAAAATGTAACACAATGAAGTGTTGATGACGTATTCTGTTATTTCCGTTTCGCCGAATTAACGTGGCAGTTTGTTCTTTATCCATTTACCATACCGTCATATCATACCAGGTGTGAAGTCAACTGGAAGTAGCGACTTTTCTGGGGCGGCAATACGCGGCATTTTAACTGAACAGCGAAGGCTAATCGGCTAATCTCCGTTGCTCTTCGTTAGCGTTCGGAACATTAACGGATTGCTTAAATTTAGGCCGTCTCGGTTTAATTTTGATGCTGTTTTGTTTATTTTGGATTTATTCAATAGTATAACACAGTATCTTATACTTTTTGAATAAAACCTGTTTGAACTTTCTTAATGTTCTTAAGGAGGTATATCGAGGTCCAAGGGAAGTGAGGAGCGCAGGGGGGGTCCGATGCTTTTCTTATGGGACTAAAACCCGCTGCCAATTTGAAAAAATTAAATTCTATTGAAATCATTTGCATCATATAGCAGAGAAATCTACTCTTATGCACATAGCATACATATTGACTAATTAACAACATAAAAATATCATATTTAAGTAGTTTTAAATTATATTTAATGAACGCATAAAGACTATGTAGATGTGGCAACAGCGCTAATAATTGACTAGCAGTTCTACACACTGCGAACCTACAGACCTCGGACATCGGAGATATTGCGCGTCAAATTCGGGTAAAGATGCGTACGCGTTCAAAAATGTATTGTGTGTAAACTATATATCGTATTATCCTCGCGAAGATTTATATCCTTTATTTAAAATCCGTAAATCATGTGAACTGGTAAAACAACGAGAATTATGTTAATTTAGTTCTAAAGATATGAAATGACACTCGCGCCTATCTCTCGTCCAAGTCGAAGAAAATGTTGGATGCAATTTTGAAGATTCTGTGATAGAAATTACATTATTACTCACTGTTCGTGTTTTTAATCTCTATTTTAGTAATGTTACAAAAGTTTTGCAACTATAACTAATTTTCTAGATATAAAGTTTGCTGAGAAATGTTTATGTTCCTTTGTTATTCCGTACAAATCTCAAGTATTACTAATTATATTAATCAAGTAAAGAAAACTTTATGTAACCCTAAATATTGCTGGATGTTTTTATAAACCATTAAATATATTAAAAGGATTTATCAACTATTTTTTATTCCAATAAATATGTCACAGCTTCCTAGTCTTTTTTAATTAATCTAGTTTTTTAAAAACATTACAAAAAATCATCTGTTGTGGATAATTTATTGTTGATAACAATGTACATGGGATTTAGAAAAAATAGTGTTTTAAATCAATTTCGTTGTTATCGTCTTTCAAATGTATTCCCTCCTTGCTGCCCGCTGATTGCGACGTTGCCACATTAATCCTCAAGTCAGACAGAAATGCAATTATTGGTTTCTGTTTCTAATTAATACAGCTGTACTATGTTCAAAACATAACATTAGTTTTACATCAAAAATAAGATAATACCTGTGTACTATCTATGGAAAAGTTTTGTTTCACAATTTCTACATTTTTTTCTCAGTTATGAGCAAAAAAAGAGCCGCACCGTCCATCTTCGCCACATAAACCTGTGTTAAAATGAACATCTTTCAACAACAATATCTCAAAATCTAGATTCAAAAAAAATTTCAAAAAAATATGACGCACAGAGGGAGCACTAGCTAATACGCTATATAAATTTCAAGTACATCTGTGCATTTGAGTAAACCCGATATACTTCCTTAAACCGACAAAAATAATTTTAAAATATAAATTAGATTTATATTTTAAAATTAGTTTATTTTGTTTGGAGTTCATTTGTTTTTCTACTATCATTTTCGAAAATTTCATAAAAAATCGTGCAACTTTTGTATTTTACAATTTTTTATAACTCTAAAAACAAAAAAGTTAATGGGGGGGGTCAAAATAGAGTGTATCACCCTGTACATAAAACAATTGTGTACTATCATCCACCGCAACTACTGAAAACCTAAAATACACGAATGTACGTTATTTCAGCCTCAAAAACTCGCCCAGACGAACCTTTCATCATTTCGGAGATCCGCAGGGGCTCCATAGCCCACCGCACAGGCACCCTGCACGCCGGAGATCGCCTGCTGGCCATCGACAATCGTCAGCTGGATCACATGACCATAGAGTCGGCCTTCGACATCCTCCAGACGTCCACCAACGAGATAGTCACCCTGAAAGTGGAGAAAACCGAAACCGAGAACGCCAATTTGTTCCTGGACAGCGTGGTGTACACCGTCGAATTGCACAGGTACGGCGGACCGCTGGGTATCACCATCTCTGGGAGCGAGGATTGCGTGGATCCCATTATTCTGTCGAGATTAACGGAAGGTAACGCACGTTTAAATATCTCCTAGCTTTCACGTTTACCTTGAGAACAAATGAAAGATTAGCTAGACGAGTAACTGCACAGTTTAAGTTCTTTAATTCAAATCAGAATTGTGTTATGCTGCGATTACACGAAGCTACGGTAGCTATGTAGCTATGTTCGTTATATTCGCTACGTATATTACGAACAGTATATACGTACGTACGTATAGTTATTTCGCGATCTTTTTCATAAAGTCACACGAACATCATGTGCGCTAGGCGTAAAGAAATAGTGAACTGTTTTGTCTCAGTTTATATCATTAAAACTGAAGAGCGAATCTCCCTCGACATGTCTACCATCGCGAGAGTAAAGTTCTTTTACACATATTTAATGTTAAACTACACAGAGCGCTATGTTCGCTATGTATATTAAACATCATTGCATGAGTTAGTAATAGTGAACTGTTTTTATCTGTTTTCATAAAAAAAATAATGCCTGATTTCATCGCGAGCATAGATTACGTAGCGCAGGCAATCATGGTTTTAATAGTAAATTATAGCCGATAAAAACAAATCTACTTCAAAGTGTCCATAATCGCGAGCATAGCTTACCTATTCTGTATGATCATGCTATTTAATGCTAAGGTCACACTAAGAGCTATGCTCGCTAGGCATAGCTATTTTACGATGATAGACACGAAAGGTGTTTTATACTAAGGCTACATAAAACGTTATGTATATTAGACACCATTGTATTAGTAAATGGAGAACTATTTTTACCCAGGTTTTTATCGTAAAATGTAGCTAAAAACATATCAAGCTAATTAGCGCTACGTATGATCGTAATATTGGCGAACAAAGTTAACATAACGTCATAACCATAAAACAATGGTGGCAATTCTTAATACTCATAGCATGGTACACTGTGCAGTCGTAATATCGGCAGTTTCTAATATTTACAGCGAACATAGCGCACTGTGCGACCCTATCGTTATGATTTATTTTTTCCTCTCAGGCGGCTTGGCAGAGAAAACTGGTGCTTTACACGTGGGGGATAGAATATTAGCAATAAATGGTGAAAGTTTGGAACACAGGCCCTTGTCAGATGCTATAAGGTTGCTTCAGACTTCTGGAGACAGAGTACAGTTGAAGATAGCAAGAAATATCAAACCTACCGGTATGTATACATTGATATAGGGCGTACCTAGCTTTGGATGGAGGTTATATGTATACCACAGACAATATAGCTTCGCCCCAGACCGCTACTGGAATAGGACAGCAGTTTTAAATTTCCGAATTGCCGATAGAGTACACCACCAGCAGAATTTTAGGATGAATCAAATGCAGCAGCCGCATTCCTACGTGTATCCTAGCAACATATAAACAACACTTTGGCAATGTTGCCAGGCGTACTTACGGATTTATTTTGTACTTTTTTATCAATATCTGTTTCTTGCGTTACTGTATTTACTTAAATGTATGATGTAGGTATTGATAAAAATGTTTTAAAGAATCAGCGAATATCTATGTAGTTCCATATGATATTCTGTAGCGGTGTCACAGTTAGGTTATTTAATCATAATTTCGTTAATTAGCTACTATTTTCATTTGCTAACATAAAATATGTTTAAAGTAAAAAATCATTAAAAAAATCATACTTCTTGAAATAACAAACAACGATTTTTATAACCAACCTTTACAACAACATAAGGAGAATACCTAAAAACGAAATAACATTACAATTTTTACAAATTTTCAACATGCAAGTAATTGTGATGATACAGTTGAAAATATGCTTTAATTTACTCTATTTATTGATTTAAAAACAAATTCAGAATTATCAAACAATTCGTCCTGTATTTTTTCTTTCAATACTTGTAAATTTTATAGTCTTTTAATAATATATTTTGTTGAAGTGTATGAATAACTATTTGTTTTACAGAAAACGGTATGGAAGAACCAAGATGCAGCTACTCTAGCCCAGGGCTAATGAGTGTGGACAGCGCAATACATTCTTGGGACAGCAACACTGTGGATAACACCAATGATAACGCCACAGGTACTTCTTCGCCCAAATCCAAATCTGATGATTTGTCTTCCCATTCTCGGAAGGTACTTATAACCGAAACTTTTCTTTTTAGATATCCCCGAGATAAAAGACGTGGAAAGCGTCCTAAGCGAACCCCTTTCATATCAAGATCAAGACAAGGACCTGACCCTCACCAAAAACAGGAAGCGCGATTCGCAGCTCCAATACTACTCAGACACCGAGGAGATATTCTGCCCGAGTCCCCTGCCTCTGCCAAATTACAGCTTCACAAACACCATGAAATATGAGAACAGTTTCGCGCAATCGCCCAATAGTTTTATAGACAGGCTGCCCGGCACCTACAGCAACGAGAGCATGTTGGACAACGAAATCTACCACGTCACGTTATACAAAGATTCCATATACGACGATTATGGATTCAGTGTCAGCGACGGCCTCTACGAGAAGGGGGTCTACGTGAACAGGATTAGAAAAGGGGGACCGGCGGATATTGTCGGTCTATTGAAACCCTACGACCGGATTATACAGGTAATAGGAGCTGGAGTAGTTTCCAGTAGGAAATTATTTTGAAACTATTTTTTTACACGAACAGAAACAGTTTGTTGCTGCGCCTTAAAAATTTTGTTGTCGAGATTTCTCCACGTGAATAGCTTAATTACGTCGTATTTTTATGTATGTCCAGGTCATTTTAAGAGTATCATTATTCAGTAGAATATGCACTTCTCCTCAAATTTCTTCCTATGCTTTGACCATGATGTGTCTCGTAATTTATACTCGAATAGCAATTCGGCGAGTCCGGTATTGGTAAACTAGACCGCAATTTTTCCGAATTTTCCAGTTTTTTCCAATTTCTGAGAAAAAAACTCGCTGTAATACTCGAAGAGGCATTTTTAAATTTCTTCAGATATAGCGGACCGTATCAACCAACACATTTAATGTAAAATACAGGGTAGCCCATCGAAAACGTACCGCAAGGCATTACAGGGTAGTAAATAACTTTTCGGCAAAATCCAAAAACAGGTCAAATTTGCTCCTGAGGGGGACAACTTTTGGCTCAAAAAGCATACCAAAATCTTCAACCCCCTAAGTGGGGGTGCTATCCCCCAAATTTTTATTAAATGGGAATGGGGTCAAGTGGGGGGTCATTAGAAAGGGCTTTTAATCCTCTATACATCGATTACTTTTTGAAAATCGATTCATTATTTTAGAAAATATGCAGCTTTGAAAATACGAACAATATTTTTGACGAGAAATGCGAAAATCGATTTAATTTTACTTCAAAACTTACGGTATTAGTCAAGTAAATGCTGAAAATGTTGTCCGCCAACTTGCATACAATGATACAGGTTGTCTTCAAACCGTTGTCGAACATTCTGGAGCACTTGCGGTGTTACTTCGCGACATACATTAATGATTCGTCCTCGCAGATCTTCCAAGGTATCAGGTGGAGTGCTGTAAACTTTGCTTTTAATGTGCCCCCAGAGAAAGAAATCTAAAGGATTTAAGTCGGGTGACCGAGGGGGCCACTCAATTGCACCTCTTCGTCCTATCCAGCGTCCTGGAAACGTCTCATTTAGGTAATTGCGCACATTGAGCGAGTAATGTGGAGGAGCTCCGTCTTGCTGGAAAATCAGTTCGTGTTCATTGTAAGCAGGGTCGTCCTCTATGATATTTGTTAGAGCTGGGTCGATGACATTTTGTAGTAAATCCAAGTACATATCGCCTGTCAAATTTCCAGGAAGGAAAAAAGGACCTACAATGGAATTTCCAAAAATACCTGCCCATACATTCAACTTCTGGGGGTGTTGGGAGTGTGTCTCATGGAAAATCCTTGGATTGGTATCAGCCCAGTAACGACAATTATGGCGATTCACTAAACCATTCAAGAAGAACGTACACTCGTCCGAAAAACACACATTAAAGAGGAAATTATCGTTTATCGCTCGTTCAGTCATTATTTCGCAAAATTGCAAACGACGATCAAAATCGTCTTCATTTAGCTCTTGCACTAGCCGAATCTTATAAGGATGGAATTTGTATTTTTTTAATATTCGTTGGACACTTGTACGACTCACTCCTGTCGCAGTAGCCAATTGCATTGTACTCAGCGTACTATCCATTGCCACTTGCCCCAATACCGCTATTTCCGTAGGTTCATTTAGTACCGGATTTTCAACCTGCCTCTTTTTGTTATGAACGGAGCCAGTTTCGCGAAATTTGGCCACCAATTCGCGAACAATTTTTCCAGACGCATGTTTCTCAGGATGCCGTTGGTTGAACAGTTCGGCGACCCGATTTCCGCATTCATTGTTTTTGAAAAAAAGCTCAATAATTTCTACTCTTTCTGGAATTGAGTACACCATAATTAATCAATTTAAAAGACTCGGCAGTATTGGTACTCTTCAACTACAAGTCACAAGACAGTTATCTAGCAACTTCTTGTGGCCTATCTAAATACGAAACAAAAAGCGGACAATTTTTTGCTCACCAAAATCAGGCTAAAGAATTCGCAAATCAGAAAAAAAACAGCGAATTCTTTTGAAGGAATTTACCAAGCTAATACCGTAAGTTTTGAAGTAAAATTAAATCGATTTTCGCATTTCTCGTCAAAAATATTGTTCGTATTTTCAAAGCTGCATATTTTCTAAAATAATGGATCGATTTTCAAAAAGTAAGAATCGATGTATAGAGAATTAAAAGCCCTTTCTAATGACCCCCCACTTGACCCCCATTCCCATTTAAAAAAATTTGGGGGATGGCACCCCCACTTAGGGGGTTGAAGATTTTGCTATGCTTTTTGCGTCAAAAGTTGTCCCCCTCAGAAGCAAACTTTACCTGTTTTTGGATTTTGCCGAAAAGTTCATTACTACCCTGTAATGCCTTGCGGTACGTTTTCGATGGGCTACCCTGTATATTAAGAACGATGTGGAAAGCCCCATCTCTCCGCCTTATTTATGCACCATAGTGTCGAGCTCTTTATACCTTCGACTTTGACTTTTATGTTTTAGTAATAACATCACATCATAAATGTCTATTTCATATTTATTGTTAAAGGTAAACGACACGAAAACGCAAGATTTCGATTGCTGCCTGACAGTCCCCCTTATAGCATCTGCCGGAGACAGAATAGAATTAGTTGTAGCAAGAAACCCCTATCTGAATTACCCAGAAAAAGTAAGTTATAAAAATACGCGAATGAGCACTGTAGCTTATATTGTTTTTTTTTTGCAGGACCTCCAAGATAGTATGTCGAAGAAGTCGTTTTCGGCCAGCCAGAACACAATAACAAAGACTTTGTAATTTATTTATTAAAATATAATTCCAGATTCTATATTATAAAAATATTTATTTTTTAGTTAAGATATATTCATATTTACATGATATTCCATAAATACAAGTTTGAAGTATACAATACTGTAGTTTTTATAAGTTAATATCTACATTTTATACAATAGCTATATTAAAAAAATAATAAACAATTATAATTTAACTGATATCTTAACGAGAAAAATAAATAATATATAATTATATTTTTTCACTATGATTCGTAACTCAGATTCAAACATGATTATGGAAAGAACACAATTCGATGTAAATTAGATTCTCCTCTTCCATTCTCAAAATTAATAAAGTTATGGTTCTATAAAAAAACGTATCAATTATTTACATAAGACAAATCGCGCGCAGCATCCCAAATCGCGATATAGGGTGGTCCAAAAATAAACAATACTTCCAAGTAATGGCACATTTTTTATTCATAACAGACAACTAAGGTAAGTATTTACTGTAGCATAAAATTCTCAAAAATCATATTCTCGAGTTTCCTCCTCCAGTTTCTCTGTCACAATCTGAAATAAGGTTACTAAGTACCGCAAATTTATTTTTACGAACAGCAAATCGATTAAAAATGACGTATTTGGATGAAAAGAAATAAAAATACTTATAATAATTTGTTAACTGTTATGTCCGTTTGATCAGAACTTATTTTTATAATTTAATGTAGCAAATGAATGACATTAAAAAAATTACCTGATCTAACCTACCTTCACAAAAATTAATTCTACATAGGTAATGTTAGTTTAGGTCAGATTAAGTTTTTATGTATTTATTATACAAAAAAAATACCCAAATGTATGCAGAAATTGATCTTGAGATAATTCACATAAGTTAATTATACCAGTTCTAAGAGAGCACTGTGAATCCATGAAAATGAAACATATAGTTTATTTTACAATTCCAAATTAGTTACATTTATTTATATTTATATTATTCCATATCACATGATTCGTATGAATGGGTAAGCGAAGTAAAGCAGGACTTAGTAACCTTAGACATCAGACAAAGAGGATAGACGAGTGAGAGAGGGGTAGAAAATTACTGGTATGGCGACCAAAGGCAGTTTATATACGAAATGGTATATGTACAAATACATACCGTTTTTTTGGTTATTATTCTTAAGAAAACGGAAAATAGTTTCCATGGACTGCTAAATCTCTAATTGCATGTATTTTAAAAGACATTAGTACAGAGTTGCAGACAGTGATGACGCGTGGTGTACAGGTTACAATTTTGAAATATTTTTTTTAAACTAGGTTCACCCGGACAAAAATAACCCCAGATTCGTGTTCAGCCCACTCGAAAATAGAGGACAAGGAAAAATTGCACGAGAACTTTTACGCTATAGTAAATAATACTGTAATGGATATTGTCTTGAACTTTTAAGGAAAAATTCCTCATTCAACAATATTATATATACATATACAAAATAATAATATATAATAACAATAAAGGATAAGTGTCACAGATACATTACAGAAAATCTTAGTAATGTAAATAAATGTGCCAAAATACTGCAATTGCAATTTATTACAGGGTGTATACTCGAATGGGAAAAAAACAGGAAAAAATGTAATTATCAAAGAAATATCAGGTAGTTTTTCAAGTTTCCTGGAAAATTTTAAAACTTACTGTAATCGGTCCTTATTTACCAAGTGCGGCCACTGGATGTCACAAAATTATTCTGTTAACATATATTTTTCTTTATTTCTCCCCAAAATAAGAAAAAAAATGCCACAACCATGGAATGTTTAGAATATAGAAACGCTTCAAAATGAAAAAATTTTGCCTACCTTTTTTTTAAATTACCCATTTTCAAGTAAAATCAAATTTTAAAGTTCCTGGTCTTAATTAAATAAGCTAAAAATTCTTGCAACAAAAAAGCTAGAACAAAATTTTACTCAAGCTCTCCAATTTTACCCACTCCTGAATAATTCTAATTCACAGTAACCATTTTTTTTATAAATGATAAAAGTGAAACGCTTGTGTAAATTTTTTATGTTTGTCTTTAGGTTTCAACTTTACTCGAAAAAATTTTTTCGGGAATCTCAACTTGAACACCCTATATATCGGAAACTAAACACTTATCGACCTACATGCTATTAGAATTTAGCCAAAAATCCCATATATTTTTCGAAAAATATGTCTTCAATAAATATACTCATATCTAGATTGCTCTTATTTTGGTGTTCAGAAAGCAAATATTATTAGAATTTTTTTAAATCAAATCACGTTTTTCATTTAGGATAAGACCAAGATGCAAACTTCATGTCAACCAGAGTCTAACTCAATAAATAAATTAAGTGGGAGAGATACAAACAAAAAATTTGGAAAATGGTCATTGCAAAATTGGAACTTAGAGCTTACATTTTTGCTAGCAAATGTTTCAAATGGAAACCTGGAAAACTTGGAAATATCAATTAATTTTCGGTCCAAATTTGGTATACACCCTGTATTAAACTTGTATTTCTGTACTTTTAGAACACCCTGTATAATAGGTTTAACAAATTTTATATAAATAAAAGTTTTATATGCTAAAAAAGAGAAGTATAAGAGTACCTATCCTACAAATTAATTTGCTATAATAAATATAAAATAAAAACAATTACATTATGCTACTAATGCTATAGTTAACTAAATACTTGTCTAACAGTATTTTAATAATTATTCAACATTAATTTTCTTTGTTTTGAAAAATGATCATAGCATATTGCAAATTTAAATTTTCATCTGTTATCATATAGTGTTTTAAATAAATATAAAGTAAGTAAAAATATTTGATTTTCTTTTTTGATCTGGAGAGGAAATATAGCAAGCGCATCACTGTTATTTTTTATCAATGTGTCGAAATTTTTACATCTTCAGAGCTATACAATTAAAACGTTTTTCGATTTCATATAAACTACAAAATAATATCTCAACATATTTTTAACAACTACAAAATCCTTCAAGTTATGTACAAAAAAAACAGAAACATTAAACATAATATGTAGACAAAAATTCAACAGATTGATTACGAGTGTAGATGAGCTAACCTACAAAGTATATGTCATTGTTACCCAATGCCTACTGGCATAAAGCATTGCTTTATATCTACTGACATAAGACCTACTTATCTTTAGGTGCTTCAGAGCCTTCACACGCCTACGCTCGAGATAAAGCGATCGCTAATTGGTTGAAAGATTGCACCAATCACAGCCGATGAAATAGAATGTTGTGTTTAAATGTAATCTTGATCTTATTGTTTTAATTTTACCGAAATTTGTCAACATGAAGGAAATGATGAAATTACTGTTAATTATTTAAGTTATATACTGAATTTTATATGAAAATAATGTTTTAACCATAGTCGTCAACAGAGCTTCTCTATAAAACGTGATAAGCAAGTAAATTAAAGCCTGAAATAGCTCTATAAAAAAAAAATAACTTAGCACTATTACCGACTAAAATTTACTAACTTACTGAAACACCCTATATATTTATTAAAGAAACAGGTAGGTAGAATACATATATTTTATTTTTTATTTAAAAATATTACAAAACATGATTACCGCCATGGTAACTTCAATCATTTCGTGGTTTTAAAAATATAATGCAATAGCAATAAACTAAATTAATTTTATTTCGCTTCCAGCAAATCATTTTCATCTACACACTAAAAACCACAATTTCTCTAACTGATGAGTTATATAGATTAAACAATAAAAAGTTTTTCATGTATCTCAAAAACGACAAATGTTTATATAAAAAAATATATTAAATTTAACAAGGAATATGCTCCTTCATTTTTGACATTTTTATCAAAAGTTATACCGTCATGCTAGCACTAGCTAATGGGCATATGTGAGGGGTCTGCCCCCACAGACCCTGGACCGAGAACAAGGACAGGTCAGAGATTCCTAGGTAGGGCTAAAGAAATGCAACGCAAGTCTGTAACTTGCTTCAACATAGGCAACAGCATAACAACCCGAAAAACCATAATATTTTAAATGTTAGATACGATCATTAGACTCTGTATTATTGTGTAAAACCTAGTATAGTATGCAGAGACTGAAATTTCAAAAGGACTTTTAGCTATGATATTGTGGGAAGCAACTACTCTGCGAACTAAAGCCCCGACAGATAAAATTCATCTGTAGAACCACGACGCCCATTCGGAGACTTTTAATTTATTTAATATACAGATACTCCACTTAATTTTAGGAATAAGATCAAATATGCCCATTAGCCTTAACACGGCTGTATAACTTTTAAATGAACATATTAAAATGAGAAAATTCATTTTTGTGTGATGGCTATGATCATTTTCAATTAAAAAATTATTTAATGGCAAGGTATTTTGAAGAATTGTTTACTTGTTTCAAAGGTACCATTAACAACTACAAATATCAATAAATAATACACTTGTAAAACGCTGTATTGGTACTAAAAAACGTTTAAAGTTACAATTACTAACCTGTAGTAACAATATTACCTACAACGTTCTAATGACTAAAAATAGGCCTTCATGAAAACCACCTGAAAACTGTATCATTACTGAAAAACAAATACTTTCTCACATGTTCAATTCACATGCAACAAACTACATTCAATCAACCGTAGATTGTTGTATTTCAAAACACAGAACACATTAAACTATTAGACCGTAGGGTAAGCCAGAAATAAGTGCCAAAATTTAAACTTCGTATTTAACTCGCCAGAAGCAGCAACTTTTGTCCAATAATTTTTTTCCGAAAACCTCTACTTTTATATATTTTTGTTACCCGCCACTGCAGCACAGAGAACCAAAATAACTACTGGTGTAATTTCATGATCATAAATGCACAAAGATGAATAATTTAGCCATTTGGATATCTATCTACCGACATGTTTTGAGTGTAACCGATATAACCTTAAAAATTCTGACATCATAAATGTCACTTGTACACAATGCCTACTGGCATAAAACATTGCTTTGTACCTACTAGCTATGCCCTCAGGATGCCTACAGAGTAGTAGGTCACTTTGTACCAGTAGATACAAAGGCATGCTTTACGCCAGTAGGCATAGAGTAGCAATGACATTTAAGATGTGACATATGCTTTGCAGGCTATCTCTCACCTATACCCAAAGTTTAAGTCCAATATTTGTCAAGTCACTGTTTGTTGTACCTGAAACTACCAATTTTAATAAATTTATTGAAAATAATGAAAAAAATGTCATAATGACCTTCTAACTTAGTAGGGCAGCATGTTACTTAGATATTTTAATAATCTATAGGCAGTTCGTTAGCTTTATTTTAGTGGGTACAAAGCGCTGGTCAAAATATATTTTAAAAAAATTTGTTAGGCAAAAGTTGTTGCTTTTGGTCTGGGTAAAACGTTGCCGTTTATTTCTGGGACACTCTGTATATTAGCTAGAAGGTTTGTATGTACATAATTCCTATATTTTATCTTCCGATTCTTAAAAAAAAATAAAAATAAAGAATTGCTCAAGAAAAAATATACTTATATAAACTATAGATTAAACATACATATATATTTCGTAATTGACGACTAATATTTAAAAAAATACTAATTCTTTCTTTAAAAATTTAAAATAGACTACTCGACCTTTATTATTTGGTTATTTGTCACACAAAAACAAGGAAACAAGTTAAATTACTCAAATAAATATTTCGTTATTTTACAATATTTACAAAGCACACCATATTTATAAATTAAAAATATATATCCATATAATTTATAGATATATTACTTCTGTAATTTCCTATAGGTGTTTCGCTTAATTTTTTTCCTACTCTGAGAAACCACAATTTTTCTTGAAAACGTCCCATTTTACCATAATTTCAATTTATTAATTAGGTACTTAAATTTATAACAAAGAAATTATACATTTCAACTTGTACAATGACTGTATATGTACAGGCTGTCACAAATTCGCTTCTCACTACAGGGATCTCGGAAACGGTAAGAGATACGAAGTAGCTTAAATGGGGGCAAAGTTGTGTAATCAGAAGACCAACATTATGCCTCTAAAAAGTCAAAGCTAACATGATTAGTTTTCTGAAATATTTGAAAAAAAACTGGAATTTTTGAAATCTGTTTTTGTTTCATTTCAGCCTTGTTTCAGGTGACATTGAAAAAGGAAGAAAACTTTCTCGTGGCATCTTTAGATTTAGAAAGTTGTTTGTAAAACCGTGGTTTCCCGGAGAATAAAACGAGAACAATTTGTATCGTACTATAGAAAAAATAAAAATAATATATAATTATAGCAACCTCAAAATAAAAAATATAAAGTTATCGGTATTACGACAGTTTTTTGAAATTTATAATTTTGCTAAAACAATTTTTTCCAAACATATTTTTACAAAAAATGTCAATATCCTGTCATATTTTTCAAAAGTTAAAATCTACTAATCTATAAGTAAACATACCTAGCGTCAACATTTGTATTCCTGGAGCTGAATATAAACTTTGCATTAAAATCATGGCATGAGACAAAATCTCAGATAATTTTTTTTGATTTTAGCAATTTTTTTTAATAATTCTCTTCCTAGAAGTCATCAAGTTTTTTCCTCGAATATTTAAAAAATTGACGTCACATTTTTTGTGATACATTAATTTTGCTGAAAGGTGTAATTTATTGCGAAAATGAAGTTTATATACCCAATATACTAAACAATATGTCGTAGACTGCAATTATCTCATATAATACTGCATTTTTCATCAACCCCTATGAGAAATAATGCACATGTATAACCTGACTTTATCAAAATATTAAATTTATTATATATTGACAATATGTATGTTATCTACAAAATATAAAACAAAAAAATATACCTCTAAAAATATAAAAAAATCTCAATTTTAAAGGAAATGTGAGGGGTGGAATTTCATACCCTGTACGTTTCCAAAAAAAAAAAAAATCGAAACGTATTACAGGACTTCCATCATTGTTAATACTCCTCGTAATAAAACCTACCCACAAAGACAGTAAAAAAATAAATAAATAATTTATCTTCACTAACGCAATCGATTTCTTCATACAAACAACAGATTACCTTTCGTTATTTGCGGACTATAGTTAAAAGTGTTGTTATTTGAGACCGAGCCGTTGGCATAGCCGTTAGACAATTTACCGTACCCCCCATTCTGTACCCCGTTTTCCTTAGGGAACAGCGCAGCGCTTCTCTCCTGCCAGTTGTGCTGACTATAAGGTAAGAGTGTGTCTTTCTTTGATTGTTGCTTCTGGTCATATTTGGCCTGGAAGGAAATTGCAAATTACAGTATTTTTCTCGAAATCGATAAACCCTTAATCGTGAGTGTTACTTTAAGATTATTTAAAATTTCAAGATAAGTGTCATTTTTTTAGGGGTGAAACAGAATATTAATCTGAAATCTGATTGTACATAATAAAAAATAAATAAAAATACTTACTATAATATGATACATTAGAAATAATTTTTAATGTCAATTCAAGCGTTTAATACAAAGTATTTGTTACTGTTTATAAAGCACTGTATTTAGTTTGTGAATCGCAGTGTCAAATCAATCAATAAATAATTCCGAGAATAATTCACAGAATTTAATTTCGCATTGCAAAAATAATACATCTCAATAATACGACATTGGCTGCATTTTTTCGTAGCATGCAATCCTCCTTAAAGCTAACTTCCATATAAACATGATCTGTGCTCAAAATTTAACCCTGTATATACCATGAAACCACAATAATGAATTATATGGAAATTTAACAAACCATAAATAAATACAACACATCTACTTCGTGATATAAATTGAAAATAAATTAATATGGAATTTATTACGCAACCATAGAGGCGTGGTGCCGTAAAACATGCTTTTACAATATCTTCCATATAAAAAATTATATAAAAAGCAAATTCCTAACAATATGATACCGCTTCCTTATAAGAGGAATAAAAATTGTTTAAATAAATTATTAGTAAACAAGTATAAGTGGAAATATTCCATGTAAATTTTTAGTTACATCTTGATATCTCACTTATCGATGATTTAAGAAAATGAATGTCAAACTATGCAGAAAAGAATACTCTGGAATGTGCCAAAGCTGAGAAATTCTACACAATATGTTTTAGTTAGAGCAGCACATTGTTTATATTTAATTCATATTACTGCTAGCAAGTTTATGTTCAAGGAACGCTTTATTTATAAATTTTATGTAAAACAGTTAAGTTGAAACCTTGAATAAAAAAATGATAAAAAGAAAGAGACAAAATGGTATAAAACCTACAAGGTGTACCATTTAATACCAATAATGAAAATACTCGTGATACTTCAAGAGAGAGCTGTATCACAATTAAAAAAAATATATACATATAAGTAAAAAATTAAATTTAGGCATTTTGTTTCAAAAAATTGTCCGAGTTATTATTCTAATAATTTTGTATGTGTTTTATTTATCGTATTTTACATCTTGTTGTCAAGGGCTATCGCTTAGAACAAAATTTTACTTCTGCCATAAAATATTAATGACTTATAACCTTGAAAAATGAATGCTGAACAATAAATGTGGGTGTCTATAAAACTTATTTAAAAAAGTTTAAGATTAGCATACAACAAAAATATTTTATTTCTTATCGTTTATAGAACGTATTTAACTTTGTTTTATCTCAAATATCGGTCAATTTCAAATTGGATAATAGTAATTTTATCCTGACTGTTATATGGCACATCGTTTTCCATTTATTACATAAAAAATATTACACTAAAGTTATAAACGAATAACAGCCCGTACTAAATGGGTATAAGCACATATACCCTACATCGTGCAAGACAATTATCAAGTTTTGAAATTAATCTATATACGACAACAACAAAGATGTCTAGACATATCTCACAACGAATACTCAAATTTATTATTTATTCTTAGTTGTGACATTACCGAGATAAATGTAAAGGAGATTGTAATACAAGAAATTAATTATTACTTCCCTGCAAGGTAGTTCTACATCAAATAGCATGGAGATAATGCATTTATAACGTAAGTAATAGAATTTCACTTAGTTGGACTCTTAAACTTTTGTTACACTTTGTATTACTGAATTTTGCACCCACAAGTGAATTTTGAACATATCGTACAAGAAAATTTAACGACCTGTGAGAAAATAGAAAGAAACTTACCTTATTATAATACAAAACTCCCAAAATAGCCAGGAGCATACCAAATACATTTGTACTCGTTACCGGATTCCCCAATATGAACAAAGACACAGCTATGACGAATATCCGTTTACTAGCGTTCGCAACGGCATAAGTCAGAGGGGTTACCAAAGATAGGACACTAAACGCTATAATGTTCTGCATCCAATTTAATACCCCGTCGGTTATGAGTAAAGCTACTACCCTGTAATCGTGGTAAGTCTGAAAAAGAAGAACAACGTAGCATAGCATATCTTTTTTTTACAATTCCTGTTTTAGTGGATATAATTTTTAAGTGACCTTCTAAGAACTATACAAGCAAACAAGTATTAATGAAATTCATTATTAGGCAACAGAATTGGACTTTCCACTTTATCTCTCACTTGACCCACAAATTTGGATTTTCCCACTTTATCTTTTACAGAAAAAAATCAAAAAAGATATTCATATTACAAATTCCTCGAAATGGTATCTAATTAATATTAATACTGTATTACTTCAAGACGATTTTTGCCATATTAAATTTATTAATAGATTTATTAAGACGTAAATGTTATATTTAAGTATTACAACCCAAATTTCCAATTGATAGTAACAAGGAACTCGTTAGAAACCTTCAGTTTCACAAAATATATTTAAAAATAAACAAATTTTAGCATAATTATAATACGCTAAGATAAGAAGGAAGATAGTACTTGAGTGATTTATAGTACTTAAAAGGTTTACGAATCCATTTAGGAATATTTGAAGATATCAGATAATACATGTAAATACCGAAAAATGTTAATTACTTAAATAATTATTCAATTCCCCTAACAAATTTTAAATTTTGTGTAATTTAAAAAACATTTTCGACATTATTATCCTTTTCTACTTACCACAGTGTCATCCTTCAGAAGAGAAAACATGTCCACACACATCCACACGGGTAGGAACATAAATAAAGCTAAGCGTCCCAAGATGTGCAGTAACCTAAGATGATGAACACCTGTATCATGTAGAACTTTCTTCGAAAAGATGTGCTGCAACGAGAATCCTCCCGTGGCAACTAAAGCACTCACTAAACCAATAACGTCGAAACTAAGCTCGGTCATGGTAGCTACACCGACTCCAGCTATGATCGGGATTAAACTTAAATACACTTTCATCGTCTGCTTCTCACCCATAATTATCCTAGATAAAATCACAGTAAATAGGGGCATAGTTGCTTTCACTGAAAAAAAGGGGTGGTTTTAGACACAACATATGCTATATTTAAGGGGAGGTAACCTCAACAAGTGAAAGTAAACTAACCTGTATGTGCATAAGAAACAGGGACTTTCCATATGCTTACATGTGAAAATACGGAAGCTATGAACTTCCCAAAGGCTAAGGGTACTATCAGCCGAAAATAATAACCCCATGATATGTCAACATATTTTCTAACTCCCCATAAATTAAAAAAAGGACCACTAAATATTGTTATGGACAACAACTGGACCATTGTCATCGTCATGGGATATGGAAATTCGTTGAGTACCGTCTTGCCGACGACATTGTTGGTGGAACTAACGGCATACCATAAAACACACAGAAATAATATAGTACAAACTTCTTTAGTGTGTTTTTTATCAGCCATGCTGGCAAGGAGAGGAACCACTGTTACTCTGACATTTCAACGTCAGTTTATTACTGACGTTCTCTTTGTCTACTGTCAAATCATTCGCCTTCTTCCTCTGAGATTCAAAAGAACTATTTCTTATTTATTATAATTATCATTATCTCGAACACTCGTAGTACAAATATAACATAATCAAATCAGTAAAGACACATTTTTTTATTAATAGATTTTAAATGAAGTAATGAATTGTGAGAATATTAAAAAGGAGCAGATTGTTCTTTGTTCTGCAGGTTTGGGAAGATGGAATTTTTAAATTTCTTTGAATAATTATTTGTTTGAAACATGATGAAAACTAGGTGTACCTACTGACTACTTAATTTGTTCCAAATAAAATTGAAAACTACTTCTTTAATACAGATAATGTAACAGTAATTAAAATACTGCTCAAAGTGAGTTCATGAACAACGAGCGTACTGATTTATATTATGCTGTAATGATAGCATATACATACAACAATCAATATGCAAAGTTTTTACAATATATCATGTTTCTTACCTTTTCCATCTTATTTTTAATGATGATTTTTAACTAGTCCGCACGTTTTTGCAAAAGTAGGAATCTTCATTTCAAATGACCAAAATTAAAATATTAAACTATTACAAAGTTGTGTCTGTTATATGATGTAGTGAAATAGATAGTTGGTTATACCACAGAAACTTAATATATTCCTATGAGTTACATGTCTATACCTTACCTATAAGCCACTTACATCGACAATTATTTGCATATACCTCATAACTCATAATACATCATAACTGGCAATTTAAAATGGTAATCATGTATAAATAATCAATAATTGAATAAGGTAATAATACGTGATACTGTTTAAAGTGGTAGTAGTTATAGATAATGTCGTTTTAAAAGGGCAATAATTATTATAGAAATATTTCATAGGTATCCTTTCGTGGTAAACTACGGGAAAATAGTGTTACTTTTGTTCGATGCATCCATATAGATAATATCCTTGTTTATAATACATATTTATTCCTTAATACAAAGGATGAAAAATTTACATACATTAGAACAATGCGTAGATTAGTTATTATATGCAAATAACGACAAAAAAGGCCAGAAATTCTAAAAAGCAATGCTGTTCGTCTTTTGGCACTAAAGATTTCGCGAAATTTTATTTAAACACTAGTTCACAGGAAGTGATCTAAAACGATAAAGCTTACAATACGTTAGAGGAAAAACCTTCATAATTTATAACACACTGTAGAGTATGTTCTAAATAACTGTTGTGGTGACAACTTATGTTTTGTGGGAAAATTTTTGTTTTAGAAGTTCAAAGAAACGAACTAGACTGCCACTGGTTTTTTAAGAGATTATGGAGACTGGAATTAATTATTCACAGTAAACAAAACGATTTTAAAACTCCGAAAACATCGTCGATAAACTTGCGTCGGCGCCGTCCGACTCAACCAACGGCAGGCCAAAATGTTCCGATCATCGATTTTACAGAGCGACACGCTCTCGCCACAACACGAACTTCGTTTGGGGAAAGTTCCTCCTTACTGTCTAATAAAGCCGGGACCGAACTGTCACGCTGACAAATACCAGTACATCAAAATTTTCGTGTTCACTGCAGAACTCCTTCATCTCATTTTAAAGACATGGCCCCGAAATCCCAAAATTCCAGTGCGTAAACCGCGATTTAGACACGCGAGATAACATATCATACTTGTGATAACATTTTACACCTAGGTAAGTCAAGGACCAACTTATTAATTTTTATCTGAGGCCAGGATCGCGCGAAACTATTTTTTAAATGAAATTATGTGTTCCTTTTAGGTAATAATGTGTTCTGAAGAGTCTGACAAGGCAGCTGTATACGTTCGAGATTTGAAAAAGAGGATAAACATAGACGAACCACGATATGACCAGGAGACTTACGTAGGCAGAGCCAAACATTTTTTTCTTACCACAAATCCCTTAAATCTGTTGGTATCGAGCAGGAGATTAGAGGAAGCAAGATGTCTAGTTACCAAATACAGGTGATTTATCATATTTACGATTAAGTTAAAGGTGGTGATAAAGTGCTTAAAAAATAACTAAATGCGCGACACCAAGAGGCCTATTTTGAAGGGTCTCTGCCAGGGGTCTAATATTATGCGGAGAAAATAAGGAAAATATGGACAATTAGGAAAAATTGAAGTTTTATTACAATTCTGTTGTAAATGTTATCATATTTATAACAGAAGTAACATTATTTTAATAAACAAATCATCAGACTATCTCCGCTTTTAGAAGAAAATACATATTTTAAATATATTCAGGAACATCAAAAGCATGTCGCTCTGCAATCAGCGCATTCAGAAGGTGCCCAGATGACTGATCTTTTAAGGGAATTTATAAAATAACGCCTTTTTCAGAACCCACTTTTTTATTGAACTTTTATGTGAAAATTTGGTTAAAGCTCAAGTTAAAATATACCTCGATTATTGTTTTTTAAAATTAAAATAAAAAACTGGTATTTTGTTCCTTTTCCTTATTTAGTTATGAAGAATTTTATGAATTTTTGTCAACTGTAAAATCACAAGAGCTTTTCTTTTTGTCCGATAAATTTCTCTTTGTAACGAAATAATTTTGCCAATCAGTAATTTTACTAAAAAAACACATGAAAAAATCGCGAGACCGAAAGTCGAGCGATTTTGTCAAATGCCAGTTTTAGTAAAATCACTGATTGACAAAATTTTAAGTTAAAAAGAAATGTATCTATGAAATGAACAGCTCGTGTGGTTTTTGGCAAGATAAATTAACGATCAAATACGAGAATGAACAACAAAAATAAATATCTTTATTTATTCTGTGTGAACGAATACCAAACATTATCGTTATTTGTTCAAATTATTTGAAGGAACAGTTGTTAAATACACAGTTATTATAAATTGCGGTTTGGTGTACTGATTTCAATATTTTCTTGTCTAGTATGTTAAATATTCCTTTTGACTTATTCTATGCGAGATTCGTAAGTTACTAATAAGAGTTTCGTGATGTTTAGCGTCAATTTGAAGGTACGGTTTAATGGATGATGACGATGAGTATGCGGTTATCTTTATCCGTTGTTGGTCACTTATCCCTGCTTTGGCTAAGTGAGAAACTACTGGCACGGTTTTACTAGTAGGCCAACCAATAGAAGTTAACCTAAAAAATTCATAAAAGTCAAAAACAGTTTTTCGCTAATAAAAAAAACCTTGAACGCCAATCGAAAAATGTTAAATGAGAAAGTTGTAGCTATTTAAAAAACCTATCGATTGCTGTATTACTTTTCGAGATATATCGAAAAAAACGTCAAAAATCGACATTTTTTGTTTTTGCTGTATCTCTTGCAAAATAAGGTTTTGAGACTTGTTACTTGGTGTAAATGTAGCCCTCGGCAAGCAAAAAAGTACCTTTTTTAAAAATTTTTCGAAAAAAAGGTAATCTCGAAAATCGGCCCTTCTTGCTCGACGAATAGTCGTGGAGAAACGAATCGTGGCTCATTTTTTCCGTTAATAGTTGTACTGTCATGGTAAAAAGGGTGATAACGATTTTATTCATTCGAGTGTCCAAAGACGATTTTGAAAAAAGTAAAAAATTTTTGCTCGCGTTTTTTTTTAATATCTTTTTCGATTTTCATTTCTCGATAATATATATTACATGAATCGATTGCTGGCATTTTTACGCGAATTTTTTATTAAAAAAAACGTTGCTCTACGACCTTCTGGAGCCAAGACAATTTTTTGTTGAAAGTCGCCCGAAACAAACGAAAGTACGCTCGAGCCAGAGTTCTCCGCTCGCTGCTTCCCCCACTACCGCTTCAAGGGCATTTTTACCATATTTCCCATCGCTCAGGTGAAAATCCGAGATGTACAAATAATTGGAGATTTTATCATTTCAGATGCCGTTTTCAGAATTTAAATTGGACCATTTTTAATAGATCGCCACGCTGTGCTAAAAAATACCCTATGCAATTGTGCAAAAAGTATGCATCGGACAGAAACCATCTTGCGCACGATTAAACTACATATTATTATCTGTCATTTTCCGCAAGATTGTTTTTCAGCTTCAAATTTGACGGAGTTATGAATTTTTGAAAAAAGGTCTATTTTAGAGGTTTTTCCGGACTATCTCTGTAAAAAATGAACCGATCGGATCGCACAAAAAACTATTTTATAGGTTTTTTTATTCTCTACAAAAGTCCTAATGAGAGTAAGACGATTCCATCATTATTTTTCAAAATATTATAAAAAAAAAACAAAAAAAAGTCATTCTTTTGCAGATTTTATTGTTTAAAAAAAATAGTTCGCGACTTTGCTGGGGAAATCACTTGGGTTTTCATTTATTAAGTATTTTTCAAAAGGAAATAGAAGAAATTTGCTGTAATATTTAAATGTATGTCCAGTTCAATTTTAGCTGCAGATTCTTCTGTAGATATAATATTAATTCCTAATGGAACATTTTTATACCAACCTCTAGAATTTGTGTTTGTCCAAAAGGGATTTGGAGTTAAAAAAGCCGATCAGCTGTTATATTTTCGTTTCTCCTTTGTAAGAGTAATTTTAACATTGTAACTGGACAAATACTTTTTGTTATCCATTTGCTGTCTATCAATTTTTTTATCCGCCTTGTGCTGTTTTTGAAAATATTGAACTATATTCGATTCTTCCTTTTGGGGTTCTCTGGCCCAAAAACCGTTTCCACAAGTTTAAAAACACAGTTCTTTTCAAATCCGAGTCAAAAGTCTTTTCTGTATATTCAACAAAAATTTGTTTTTGAAAATATTAATTAAAAGAAAATTATTATTATTCTGCCTTAAATTTACACATTGAATAAAATATAGATTTCGCTTTCTACATAATAGATAACTTCTAATATGTATTTAGCCACAAGGATGTAATTTATATAGAAAAAAATATTTATGCGTCGAAATATTTCACTTATCTGGGCGTGATAGTACACGTGTTAGAAATCTCATTTCCAAACATTGGTACACTCATTTAGGGTTAAAGGTTACGCACATATTGTATCCGTAATAATTTATATCTTAAATTATGTAATGTTCCCAAATTAAATTTAATTTGGACGTATCCTGATCGTTTGTGCGGACATGAATAATATTGCGCATCAAATGTCTCAAAATTCTGTAAAACTAGTTGGTTGCTATATAGGGTCATTGGGCCAATAACCACCCACATAAATGTGGTATAATAAAGAAATATCCAGCGCATTACTAGAAATTGGCAAACATTTACATTTTGAAGAATATATTTGTATAACCATGAGGATCAATATCTAAACTGTCCTTGATGCTCAAAGTCATCAGCTGTTCATTAACAATAACTTTTTCTGAATGTATGGAACTTTTAAAAAAATTGTGTACCCTTATCTACTATGACAACAGTGAAAGTGAAATGTCAAATGGATCGATTTGCTATACAGGGTGTTCTAAAAGTCTATCAGAAAGCTCCGGGAGGTGATTCTACGGATTAAAATAATACCAGTATGTAAAGAATTTTTTTTCGAATTGTTAATTGTTTGCAAGTCACAGCTTGTCAAAGTTCAATTGCTTTTATTTATCTTTTCAAATAACTTATTTAATTCAAGTTCGATTAGTCTCTCATTTGGCACACCCCCTAAGTACATGAAGTTCTATTGGACCACTCAGAAAAGTTTCATTATGCGCCGCTACAGGGCACTTTACCTAGAACTCAAAATTTGTTTGTTCATAACTTTTTTCTCTTGCTAGACCTCACAGAAATTTAAACAGAATCCTTTCTGGTGCAATTCTCCCAACTCACCCCGTTTAGATCTTTCTAAAACCGTAAACTTTCATTTTCATTACTATTAAATATAAATATAACATACTGTTACGAATGTGAATAACGCATATTTATTGTGATGTCATATGACATCATTGTAATCAACGATGCCAAGTTCAATAGTATGACCTATTTATGTATGCAGTTTTAAATTGGCAATAAATATACATTTGCTCACATCTCACACATAATTTTTTCATTGCCGTAACTATTAATAAACAAGAGAATCAATACACTCCATATACATATGCAATTTATTTTGAATATGGAGGAAATACTTTATTGATAATAATGTACCTGTTCTTTCTTTTTTTTTTTAATTTTCGCTTAGTGTGGCTCAATCACGTGGGCCTAGAAATCTTCCCCGCTTTTTATTATCAAAGTATTGCTACTTTCATTTTTACTTGCCGCTACAGTAAAGACCCTTCTAAATGTTTATAAATTTAAATAGATTGTCTCTGTGCGTTGTATGAGACATACAACACCTGCAACAATTTAATAACCGTTTTGCCTAGATGCAACGAACCAATTCCCGATGACACGACGGTGAACGAACTATGGAGGGCCAAAATGCTGTACGATTCTGCTTTTCACCCCGACACAGGGGAGAAAATGGTCTTGATCGGCAGGATGTCAGCGCAAGTACCTATGAACGTCATGATCACCGGAGGAATGATCACCTTCTACAAGAGCACCCCTGCCGTCGTGTTTTGGCAGTGGCTTAACCAGTCCTTCAATGCTCTGGTCAATTACACCAACAGAAGTGGCGACGTACAGCAGACAAATAAGTAAGTAAAAAAAATGAATGTGGTAATAATATTAAACAACAAGTTTACAAAAGCAAAGTTTTCTCGCTGCGCTCGCTTGTACTCAAAAGCTGTAAGGCTGCTTTTCTTACGAGATTTGTTTATACTATTTTTTCGCATTTTGTGTTTAGCTCAGTATATGACGGTTTTTAGGTGCGAATTCTTGACACATGCACCGATTGACGTGTAAAATTGAACAGTAAGTAGAAAATTGCTCAAGAAACAATAGTGACATAATGCCCTGGGGGTGAATGCCACCCCTTCTCGGGGGTGGCAATGAAGACACCCATTTTAATCGCAAAAATCAATAGAGGGATGAATTCTAAGCAAAAAATGCTCTATAACGTTTTTTCCAAAAATTAATATTTTCCGAGTTATTTCCGATTGAAAAGGTTGATTTTTCATCTAAAAAGTGCATGTTTTTCAACCATTTTTGATAAATAACTCGAAAACCTTGCGTTTTATCAAAAAACTCATATTCAGCAAAAATAAAGATTTTGAAATAACGAATAGATTCATTTTTTATTGATTCCGGTAGATGTAATAATAACCGAGTTATCACTCTCTAAAGGTGATTGTTTATTTTTTGGAAAGTAAAATCGAACCTTTTACCGTAAAATAATGGCGAAAGAACTAATTTTTCGAAGAATATAAATATAACCTTTTTTAAAGTGCTTGGAAAGACCTTTAAAATGCTTTTTGAAAAAATTTCCTAGCTCAAAAACTCGCGGAGTTATGATGAAAATAAAATTGTCATCTCATTTTTTCGAAGAAACAATCAACAAAAAAATCTATGGTTGAACCATAAAAATAGAAACTAAGCGTAATCCATATACAGTTGACTTTATTTAGGTAGTAATAATAGGCTCTGCAAGTTTGATCGGTTTAGAATGCCTAAATTTAAAAAAGTTTGTAATAATGAAAAAATGTTTTTTAATTTTTTTTTTTTAAATCTCTTTTTTCGAAATAACTCAAAAACTAAAACACGATATATGAAAAATGCAAGAGTTCAAAATTAAAGGTCTTTTTTATAATATTTTTGCTCACTTTCAATTTTTCTGTAGAGCAAAAATTAACAGAGATATAACGTTTTTTAATTTGCATTTTGCATGTAATCTTCTTTGAGCCCTTAAAACCTAATAATCTCGAAAACGAAGAATTTAAGAGTGGTAAATATTAAATTTTTGATAATAAAGTATAATTGTATAATACACAAATAATTTTTATCGTCTTCCTTCCTCGCTGACAGTGGAGCTGATATTCAAACACTTAAAAGACATGGAGGATGGCAGCCAATTAGTGTGGCTGAAGGGTATATAGAGGAATGCATCAATAAGTTGAAAATTTCGAAAATATGTTTCTACAGCAAGAACTAGTAGCACCTCAGAATGCAGATAGAGAATCATAATAGTTTAAGGAAGAACAATTAGAATAGAATAAATTTCGTGTTGTTAACTTTTCAAATTTGAATAATTGTACTTTTAATATATATAATTATGTTTCGAATATTTAAATGAACTACTTTCTGTTAAACAGTGACATTACTAGATGGTAAATTTCAGTGTGGTAAAGTGCCACTTTAGTAAACGATTTTGAATTTACGAAAATAGCTTGTTATCAGTCAAAATGCGAAAAAAGTAATTTTTAAACTTTGATTACAATATACTTTCTTGCATTTATAGGCAGCTATTTACGTCCTACGTGTGTGCCACTGGTGGTGCTGTTGGTACAGCCCTTTATCTGAACAGCTTAGTAAAGGTAAGAATTGAAATAAGAAAATCTTTTCGCTATTTCTTTTGCAATATGTCCGAAATTTGCTGTTCTCTGCATAATTTTAGATTACTTAGTCAACATTTTCAACTTGCTTGCAGTATTGCTGGTATAATTCAATGCTAGTTGAAGCCCATAAAATACGAAGAACAATGTTTGATATCATTTGATTTTTTAGGAAAAAAATTTTAATTTGTTTAATTTGAAATGAAATGAATGAAACTATACCTTTACAACAGAGTAAAAATGTGAAAATTTATAGTAGAATAGGCTTTTTAAATTGCTTCACTGTTTCCAAAAAATTATCGTTGAAAATAATTCTTCATCAAAATCCTGTTCCTGCAGTAGTTTTGGAATCTATTCATTACACAGAAATTACTTCTTCAAATCTCTCAAGAGGTTGTCATTTCGACCAAAGTTCTTTCGTTTCGGTAAAACTAAGTGGTATTTTCATTATTTTAGACAATGCCGCCAGTTATTGGACGATTGGTGCCTTTCGCAGCTGTAGCTGCAGCTAACTGCATAAACATTCCCATGATGAGAGCGCAGTAAGTAGACTTTTAAGTTTATAACAGCGACTATTTGGAAACTCATTATACTCCAGTCGAGTTAGATAAAAAAAGGGCTTAACCGGGAAAAAATTAGGGACCACAATTTTATTGTTCTAACATTTAGGGGGGAGTCAATAGTAGTGTAAATTCAGAATCGCGACTGAATTCCACCCCTGCGTCAGCCGCCATCTTGAATTTAAGGAAAAATTCGTTTTTGCTCAACATCTCGGCCATTTTCAACTTTACAACAAAAATGGTATGGACTTAAGTTGTTGCAAATGCGATTTCCTACAACTTCTTTTATTACAAATTTTATCGTGCGATAGATATTTTTCAAGTTAAGGGGGAAAATAGTGACAAAGTATAATTATTGAATTATCTCGTTTGTTATTGACT
>NW_019416361.1:339309-341337 GCF_000390285.2 Anoplophora glabripennis
AAATCGCATTTGCAACAACTTAAGTCCTTACCATTTTTGTTGTAAAGTTGAAAATGGCTGAGATATTGAGCAAAAACGATTTTTCCTTAAATTCAAGATGGCGGCTGACGCAGGGGTGGAATTCAGTCGCGATTCTGAATTTACACTACTATTGACCCCCCCCCCTAAAAGTTAGAATAATAAAATTGTGGTCCCTAATTTTTCCCCGGTTAAATGACAACCCGACTGGGCTATTAAAATTTCATGAAATGGAAGAAAACCTGATGGTCTTATACGGTTAATTAAAATTAAATGACCAATTATTGTAGTATTAAACTACGTGTTCTGTGATTAACGGGTTGACTTACTTTTTTGTAACACCTTGCACATTTGAATGATTTAATAATGTTAAACTAAATTAATTAACAAGATCGACGCCAGTTCAGTAATAATGGTTAAAGTACCTTTTCCTTTCGGCAAACATTTTTCATTTTGATTGCACAGAAAATATGCTGTAAAACATTTCTTTGCACTATTCGCCATATTTCAGTTGACTACACCATCGCTCACAAAAAATATTAATTAAATGCAGTTAAAGGTATTTTAAGAGAAACACCGTCCGTGAAAGTAACAAATCACCACCAGCTCCTCCCGTCCGACAGAGAATGATCGTAGAGTTCGGGGATAGGCGGTTCTTAACAGAACCGGACTCGGTTTACAACGCTCATCTCCGTCCTGTTTTCTTCCATTTCACGAACTGCACGCACCTCTATAGTGTGCCATTATTTTTTTAGAGAACTAAGACACGGTACTCCAGTATTTGACGATCATAACAACAAGCTGGGATACTCAAAGGTTGCCGCGCAGAGTGGTATAGGCCAGGTGATACTAAGCAGAGTGTTTATGGCACTGCCAGGCATGGGTAAGATTCTTTTTCTTTGCATATATGTGAAGTAGAATGGGGATGTAAATGGTAATTTCACATTAAATTCCGAAATTAAAAAAAGTGTATATTAAAATCTCTTCATCGATTAAATAACCATTTAATTTTTATTTACACTCTGACATTCTTTTAGTTGCGGCGCCCGTAGTGATGGATTATTTGGAGAAGAGAGGGACGCTCTGTAGGTATCCGTGGATGACAGTTCCTGCTACTCTCGGCATACTAGGATTTTGCCTCACGTTCGCTACACCCCTGGCTTGCGCATTCTTTAAGCAGAAGGCCTCCATTCCGTACAATCATTTAGAACCACAGCTTAGGGTAAGCGAGCAAAGTTACGATTCCCTTAAAATACCTTATTCGGTTATATAGAGTGTTCAACTTAAATTAAGTCGCCATTTTGGTTGACTTGGAAATTAGTCCAGGCGGTACTTGTTTCGGGTTAGGTAAAACGCATATGATCGGAGATTTTTGCTTTAACGGCTTCTAAATAACATCAGAAATGACAATATTTCTATGCAAATAAAAAAAAACGTGGGCTTAATTGTTATTGCTAAAAAGTATGAAAAAATTGCAAAGAAATTCATTTTTTTCTTGGATTTCTCGTCGACAACTTAGCAACTATTCGTTTTAGACAAAAATGGAAAAGGAAAAAAAGTTTTGTAATTAAATTTTGATCAAGATAGAGTTAGTTGCAATTCGAAAAAATAATTATTTTTGTTGCAAAAATCGGAAAAATCATTTAAAAAATTGCAAAAAATGCTAGTTTATTTGTCAATTTTTTTCAGACGCTTGAATAATACCTAGGATCTTCATACTTTTCCAATTAAACTTCTTAGTGCATAGAATCATCACACCAAATTTCATTCAATTCGGTTCGATAGTTTTTACATAATAATTGTTTAATTTTTTTTATATTTTTAAATTAAAAAATTTTCAAAATCAAATTTCTAAAAATCTAAAGCCTTTGAATACTTGAAAATTTCACCACAAAAAGAAGAGCTCTCAAGCTTTAAAATGCTTTTTGAAAAATTCAAATCGGACGATTAGGAGAGCCGTGGTGATTGTTTAAACATTTTCGCAATTTTCACGCTTATAAACAATTGCAA